>NW_015386771.1:234570-312635 GCF_001527695.2 Protobothrops mucrosquamatus | reverse complement strand
CTATACAATTTATCATGGCATGGAAGCTTCAACTCTTGATATTTGAAGTAGTACAACTATCTCTCCAGAACATAAAATGTCCCCATTTTGAATAGGAATCATATAAAACTAGTATCACTTATGCAGGGATAACCTATTTCAATATTTAAAACTACAGAATGTCCCAACAATTTGATTAAAGGAAGGACAGAAGCTATGGGACAAACTATTTTTTTAAAAAAGGTTTTATTGGTTTTTAGCAATTACAATCTTTAGTGCCTAGTAAACAGCATGTTGTCTGGGTTTACATACTTAACATTAATTTCTTCAATATAAATCTATTCAATACTGCACAATCCAGTGTTTTTTCCCCTGATCCTCCTTTCTTCCCCAATTTGCTTTCATTTTCCCCACATTACACAATTACAATTCTTGCTACTGTTGGTGCATACAAAGTTAAATATAAACATCCTCATCATATTTTTCTAATATTATACAAATAACAATAATATCAATTTATAACCTCTTTTCTAGCCAATTTTATTTTAATTGTTTTGCAATTAAAATCTCCTTGTTAAATCAATATCCTGTTTTTCATGCTTTTATTTAAGTTTAATTTCCCATCAATATTCAAAATATTTGTCAGTTATGATTTTCTCAAGATTACATTTATATAGCTAAAATTTTATTCATACCAGCCATCCTCTTATTTTCATACTTCCCACATCAAAAAAGAAAAAAGTGCTATTCTAATTCTAAATCGTATTTTTTATTATAAAAGTCTAATTATATCTAAGGGTTATCTGTTCTTTTAATCATATTCAATCAGATATTTAATCATATTATGCCCCCTCTGGTAGGTCAAATCTTCTGTTGTTTAAGTCTAACTCTTACTTTCTTTCTTTGCCAAATAGCTTTCCAGGCCAGGTAATTAAATCACCCAAAAACTTCCCTTCTATTTTTGTGAAAGTTGCTTGGAATGAGGAAGACAATTTGGGTGGGATATTTTTGAGGGGGAATTCCACCCATTTATATTCCTTAAACAATTCCCACTTTTTTTTAATTAAAAGTTTTATGAAGATTACAGTATAAACCCATACCCACCCCCAAATCCCTCCCTCCCCCTCCCCCACTTCCCAGAGCTGAACACAGGGTTACAAATATAATAATCAAAATCTATCTAGCATTAACCAACTATTAAAATAACCAAATCCATAATGCGCTTTAACTCCCCTTTAACACACATTTAAACAAATTAAAATTAAACATATTCATCACCTAAATATTAAACAACACAATACTGATATTAAAAATAATATCATATAATTAAAACTAACAAAAATTCCATTAAAATAAACTATTAATAATAACAATACTCTAGAGTTTACTCATAACCCAAATGAAACTTTTTAGTCCCATATTTATTCTGAATATAATCTATCCATCTTCTCCAGACCGAGATCTATCTTTCTTGTGATCGACATCAAATTCATTTCTTTAACATCCAAATCTTCCATAATGCCTAACAAAAATAACTGTGGTGTAAACTTTATCTTTTTCTTAAAACAATTCCCACTTTTCTTCTCCCTCAACTTCTCTTTTCATTTTTTGTCTGCCAAGTTCTGACGAACTATTTTGAATAACGAACAAAGTTCCAGGAAGCCAGTGAAATGTATGAATATGAAAAAAAAAAGTTTTCATGAATATGAAAAAAAGTTATTGTTATATTTATTGATTTAGAGATGAAGACTTAGAGTTAAGAGAAGATTAAGAACTATGATGAAGTAAATATATTGGACCGGAAGTTGAACACTGGTGAATCCACTAAGAATAATATACCGTATGATAGAAATGGTTATGCATAAAAGCAAGCTGCTAACCAATTTATTCCTTGATAAAAGAGAGCTGACTATACAGGTAGTCCTCGACTTACAACCATTTTAGTTGTAACCGTGTGAAATTACAGTAGCACTGAAAAAAGTGACTTATGACACCTTTTCACTTATAACCATTGCAGCATCCCCATGGTCATGAGATTAAAATTTGGGTGCTTGGCAACTGACATGTATTTATGACCATTGCAGTGTCCCAGGACCATCTGATCACCTTTTCCAACATTCTGACAAGGAAAGTCAATGGTGAGCCCGGATTCACTTAACAACCATGTTACTAATTTAACAACTCCAGTGATTCACTTAACAACTATGGCGATTCACTTAACAACTGTCTTGCTAGCAATGGAAATTTTGGCTCAACTGTGGTTGTAAGTTGAAAACTACTGTATATCCCTGTAAAATGAACACAGTGGGAATGTGAAATGTGCTCTAGAGGTTCAAAAAAAAAAACATAAGGTCCTCTAGATATAAACAATCAACAGATGAGAAAGTTTGTTAATGATTTATCTAGTAAATAGTAGCTCAGTCTGGATAGCACAAAGCCCAAGAAGAAGAGATTCAAAATTTTCAAATAGACTTTCTCTTGAAGAATTCACTAATAAAAGAGGACTGGGTTACTAAGACTTTATACTCTTAATTCTTGCCTTAAAACGTATTAAATTTACCTAACAGTTGCTTCTTCAATTATGCCCTGCTGTTCAGAGCTTGACAAGGAACTAGTTAACCAACAAGAAATAGGGTCAATACATACTGAATGAATGTACATGAAATGCAAAATTGAAAATAATTTTGAAAGTATTCATATGAAATTAATAAACATTCAAATTGCAAAACAAATACATGAAGAGTAAATGTTTTGACAGGAAGGCTTGGTTAGAGATGTGTCCTCTAAAAGAGGGGGAAAAGTAAAGATAAAGTAGAAAGCAGTCTATCAGCATAGTGAAAGCAAAAATAGAAAGGCAGAAATATAATGAACAGGAATAGAATAAATTAGATCTGTGATTTCTTTTTTTATACATATTACACCTTTCATTACTTTGGCTTTCTATTGGGCTTTGCATAATGTTACTCTGAAAGGCAATAATGCAATATTATAATAAACATGTAAGTACGTAGGCAATTTCCCAGAATTGGGCATCAAAAAATACAAACAGAAAAACTAGAACTACATTTAGACAGGGGAATATGTCAGAGTAATTTAAGTCTTTTTTAAGTTGAATCAATGATAAATGGTTTCTATAACATCAACAGTGTTTAACTCCCCAAAATACCATAGAGCAGGGGTGTCAAACTGCCAGCCAGCGGGCTGGACGCGTCACGCAGAAGCCACGCCCACCCTGTTTTGCCCCCCATATGTCACGCGACGTCACGAGTTTGACATGTCTGCCATAGAGTATAGATGTGGATATAACTGCAAAATATGCCCAATAAATCAGTTTTGGTCTGATATATTACTATAATTTTTTAAAGTTTTAAAGAAAACTTTTCATTTACATCAAAAAAAAAACATATAGAAAGAACAGAGCTTAATAAAGAATAGCTGAAAAAAGATTTTCAAGAAAGGAACTGTTAACAACTAATAAACTAACTTTAAATATATCCTTTAAAAGTACTAGAAATAATTTTACATCCTTCATCAATCTCCCTCTAAAGCAGTGGTATCAAACTGCCGGCCCGTGGGCCGGATGCGTCATGGTGAAACAGCACCCACCCCATTGCCAGCAATGGGAAAAAAGTCACAATACGTCATGTGATGTTGCAAGTTTGACACCCCTGCTCTAAAGGATGCATCATTTTAAATTGTTTTAGGATAGATATTCTGATCTCTTAAAAATGCACGTAATCAGGCACTAAAATGTCAAAAGACTATGCCCCAATGTCAACTGCACAAATGCATACCACCTTTTGCCTACTACTTATATTATATTTGCCTATTTTATTGATTAAAAATTCAGGATTCTATTACAGAATACTAAAAACATTTTTTCTCACATTTTTTCACAAGAAAATTCCATCTCGTTGTACATGACTTTCACTGAAGTACATATTTTGACAAATTATGCATAATTGACAATATGCACAAGATTGCTTTACCAGCTTAATATTACTTCCCCAACTTACCCTGGCTTTCTTGTGTACGTTATTGCTATGTTGTTACTTATTATTGCATGATCGTGTAATTCTATGTCTACAGGTAATCCTTGATTTACCATTTGTTTAGTGCCTGTTGAAAAAAGTGACTTACAACTGGTTTTCACATTCATGACTAATGCATCATCATTTCCATGGTCATGTGATCAAAATTTGGGTGCTTGTAAATGGCATGTATTTATGACAGATGCCCTGTCCGAGGCGATGTGATTACCATTTGTAATCTTCCCAGCTGGCTTCTAACAAAGTCAATGGGGGGAAGCCAGATTCACTTAATTATCACATGATTCACTTAACAACTGTGGCAAAAGGTTTGTAAAATGGGGCCAAACTCACTTAATAAATGCCTTGCCTACCAATGGCAATTTTGAGCTCTCGTGGCTGTAAGTCGAAGACTACCTGTATTCAAGATTGTCACGTCAAGTCCTCAAGCAGAAATATGTAACCTAATATCCGAGTTAATAAAAATTATTCCCGTATCATGTTATGTGTGTATAAAAGTTTCCACAAGACTAGCTTTCAAAAGCTTTTAAATCCTAGCAAAATGAAAAGAGCACCATCATATTTGCTTCTATGTGCTGCGGTGCCATCTGAAGCATAGAAAGAACTAGAGTATGATGAGAATTACAGAATGCAGGCTATTCTGTGATTTTGCATCCTCTTACCCTTGAGATCCGACTGAGAATGCTATAATTTCTTATTCCCACTAGATCAGTGGTTCTCAACCTGTGGGTCGGGACCCCATTTGGGGTCGATCGACCATTTCACAGGGGTCGCCAAGCAAGGCTGTCCGCCATTTTTTTTGTCCGCCATTTTTTCCCCTTTTCTGGCGGGTGCCTTACCTCCCTTGGGCTAGGCCAGCTGGTGGTCGGCCTGCTCCATCTCTGCCATTTGCCAGCTATGCCTCGGCCGGCGCAGGGGGCGGAACCACGCATGCGCGGCGCTCCTGGGCAGGGAAAGTCCTCGACTTACGACCGGTTGGGTAGTCCTCGACTTACGACCGGTTTAGTCCTCGACTTACGACCGGTTGGGGTCGCGGCATTAAAAAGGTTGAGAACCACTGCACTAGATAATAGTTGATATTAGCAGTTACCCCTACTAAGTTTTTTTTTTAAAAAATAATAATAATCACAGACTATTTTCAAATACGTTGGACTGTGCCTCTTTATTGAGACAAAAAAAAGCCTTTTTGTGGGACTGGAACTTTTACCAGGTAATCTTTAATTATTGGCCAAGAATTAAATAGATGTCAGAATAACACCTTCCTAAAATATACCTACAAAAACTACGGGTTTCTGAAAAGACTAATAGAAACGTTATATTGCTGCGGGAGAAATTTGATTTTCTAATACTTATTCTGCACACATAGGCAGGATGTTAAATGTGAACATAAATCTCAGATCCTAATTATCTTTTTATGCCAAATAATTTTCCCTGTTCAAAAAACAGTTTACCATATTATAACCTCCTTAAGGAAGTAGGCACATTTCATCTGGAGAGAGAAACTAGCTTAATAGTTTCACTCAGTATTTTATAAACTTTATTTAATACACAATTGGGTAGTTTTTTGATATCTAAATATTATGCACAATTTTAATAAGCCTAGTTAGGTTTGGACAATCTTGGGATATTTGTAATCTTTTAAGATTTAAAGAAATGTTAACGTGATAATTTATTGATTTTAATGCCTTAACTCTAGCTCAGGGGTAGGCAACCTTGGCTCTTTTATGACTTGTGGACTTCAACTCCCAGAATTCCTGAGTCAGTAGGGCTGGTCCACAAGTCGTAAAAGAGCCAAGGTTGCCTACCCCTGGTCTAGCTATCCATCAAATACATTAGACTTTCCATATTGAAGTTAATAAATTTCTGCCAGCTCTAGGTAAATCTACTAAATAAAGGTTATATTAACAGAATCTTGCAAGTCTGAAGGTACAATGTTCCTGCCACCACTTTTAACCTTTTGATCAATTAGGGCAGGTCCTTTCTAATTTTCTCTTTAATGCTAATTCCGTTTAAGCTACATTAGAGCACCAGAGTAACTGCTTACCTGGATTGCAATAGGTTAATGTTATCCCTTTGGTACAATAAACATTCTAACAGAATATATAACATTCTTTTGAAAGCACACTATTATATTTTATTATTTTAGCAATTCCTTTAAAATGTTAAATTAAGGAACAAATATAAAATGGCTCCTGTTAATTTAAGAAATTTTTCCTTCAAATTTTTCTGAGGTGTAAATATGGAATTACACTAACTGTGATCCATAAATATATTTCTGGATCAACTTTCTGAGATTTACAAGCAGGAAGTGGATCTTATTTCTGCCTATACCTCTTCTCTCTAGAGCAGGGGTGTCAAACTGCCGGCCTGTGGGCTGGATGCGTCATGCCGAAACCGTGCCCACCCTATTGCCAGAAATGGGGAAAAAGTTGTGATACGTCACGACACGTGACGTTGTGAGTTTGACATACCTGCTCTAGAGTACCCAACATCCACAGTAATTGAAGTTGCCAGTTATGAATAAAAATTATCCAATTAGACAAAATGTTCACATTCTAGCATTATAGGTACTTTTGATGAAATCTATGCAAATTACACATTAGCACCATACGTAATATAAATCTGGCATCTCACCTGCAATCTGCTCTTCTGTCAGTTGATCAGCCTAGAATATATAAACAGAATGATGTTAATATATTTTGGCAAACTAGTTTTATATTTACCATTCTTACTTTTTTTTTTTTAGAATATACACAAGGCTCTACATTCAGGATTATAATTCTGAAAACAAAGCAAATAATCTAAGAGGGAATGAAAAGATAAAGGAACTTTGAGAATACAGAGCAAAAATGATACTATGAATAGACATTTAAATGTAGCTGTGTTTGATCTATACTGTTCCTTGAAAGGAGGGACTAGGCAATAAGCTCTACATCTTTTTCAGCACAAAATTGAAAACCAACTGCAAACCACTGAAGAGTACTGTAGTGCTATTTTCTGCTGATTTAGATGCTAAATAAGACAAGTAAATGTCTTACGGGAGGCTTCACCATGACAGAAAGCTGCAGCTTCAAGCTACAAAGACAGCCCAACCCCTTTGACACTGCAATAAAAAACCCCAAATGGGTCCAGTCAACTGGTGGCTACAGCTGAATTCTTTATATGGAGAAAAGGAAGCAAGTTCTATACAGCCAGCAGTCCTCAGATCAACAGTAAGTAGAGACTTACCAACTACCTCTATTACCTCTCCTATTAAATAGTACCCTTAATTTATAAAGGCAAATTCAATGGATATTAATTAGTTAAACTTCACTTTATTCATTTCAGTGGACTCTAAACAGACCCACCTCAGATTTCCAAAAGATTACACAATTTGGCAAAATGCATATGAGCCATAATAAAGTTATAAGAAATAAGAAAAATAATTTTGCAGGTAGTCTATATGTGAAATGAGAAATTGTTCACTTTCACTCTCTATGGACAAGCAAATAAGCAAGCTGGTTAAATAACGTAACTTTAATTACCAGATAGCACTCTGATGCATATTAGAAAACTTCAATTGCATGAATAATTTTGCACAAACAATGTAATTGTGTTTGGAAAACATACTGGACACGTTGCCAAAATATTAATTTGCACCTGTGCAACAGGGTGCTAACAATGCTTAAGATACTGTAACTTAGAGCAGATTTACCTCATAGAAAATACAGAATATAGCATATACAAGACTAATCTTGAGCATATAACAATCCAGGAAATCTGTTGTTATAGATAAAGAACAATGGTTACTCTAAGCATAATGTAATTTCCTATGAAATGCTCTCCACAAGTAAAATGGTTTGGGACACTTTCCTGAAGCATGAAACATTAGCCAACATATATTCAATTTTAGACAATTCCATATTTAACTTTACCTTATGTGTAACTTTACCTTAACATTTTTAGAGATGATCAACTTACACAAGTATTGCCTAAACTTTTCAGTATACTAAAATAAAACCCTGCAGCAAATTTGTCAGCTCAAGTTAAAAAAAAATTAAACGTTCAGTTCAGAACTTCTTTGTGAAACGAATGGTTGACAACCAAGTCTGACTGTTAATTTTTCTCTATGTAACATTTCAGTATATTCAAATCCTACTTAAAATGACCCATAACATTCCTAATATACAAGACATGCATTGTGTCTTAATTCACTGCATCATATAGAGATTGAAATGTAGATTCCAAATATTCTCCAATGAGCAAATCAATGTGGAAAATTTGAAACATCTAAGGCCTGGAAAAGCAAGTAGAAAATGGCTGTTAGGATTTTCAGAATGTTGTCTATATTGCATAGAGATTAAAAATAATCAAGTGGGGCTAGAACATCAATGAAATCTGATTGTGTTTTAGTCACATCTACTTGAACCTAAGATCAATCATATCTTTAAGAACTATCAACTTATGTCTTGATAACACAGTACAAAAATATCTCCTAAAAGGCCATATTTTGAGTCTTCCAATAAATAAAAATTTATGGAAACTGAACAGGTTTTTATTTATTGAAAGACTTTAGAAAAAGATCTTATGATTATAGGATGTGTAGAACAAAAGAAAATATGATAGTCAGAACAAGGAAGGAAAAATGATGCAAAGAGAGCAGCAATAACTTTTATGAATTAAAAGCATTGTACCACTATACCGACTCCAACACCTCTACCAACATCAGTCCTAAACAAAGCTGTATTTATCAATTTGATCTCTAATATTTATTATTGTGTTTATATTACATTTTACCTACAACTTATTTTATTTTATGTAATCTCAATTATTGTGATTAAGCAGTAAATTAATAGTCACATCCTTTTGGATCTAATAGTTAGGTATTCTAGTGACATAAAATAGAAGCAGCTTTTTCAAATCTTGAAGCACTATATATAGCTGACTACACTGGTTATTTTATCCACGCCCTGGTACAGCTCAAGTCAGAGCTGAAATTATGGCAAAGTTGGGCAATTAGATATATTTCTAATGTTTTCAACTACAACTCCCATAAATATGCAATTATTATGCATATTAAGGCTTAAAAACTCAAATATAAAACATTGTTTATTAAGTAGTTATACAAAGATTGTGAAAAGGGCTCTTCCTCAAAACGGGTAACAGCATTCTCTGGAAGGCTCAAATACTTTAAGGGCTTTATCTAGTCTCTACATACATGTGCACACACTGCAACTCTGTCAGAAGTACGAGTAGAAACTCTGAACAAGGATGAATGCAGACTCACTTTAAGTTGGGGAAGCCTTTAAAGCAGCTATTCAGAAGCTTCAGAAAGATGGAGCTGCTGCAACCCTTCAAAAAGTTTTCTACAGCCATGTCAGATATCAAACTACCCATTTACCCATACCTATTGAATTAAAGGGAGCAGACAAGAGAAGGATGTTATGCTAGTAAGTAAAACAGCTGGAGAACTCTTTATAGTGCTATATAGTATATTATCACCACTATCACCTCACTTAACATAGCTTTAGTAGGGCATCTCCTGAAGGCCCATAAAGTTGCTAAGAAAGAAAGAAAAATAAAATCCTGTCGTGTAATTTAAAATCTGCTGTCGTGCATTTATACACTGGGAAGCTTCCTTTCAAGAAACTGAATGTAATGAAAGCAACTACAACTTGTCAATGGTCAGTAATTAAAACTTGCTTCCCTTCCCTAAATATTTTCTCATCTACCAGTTCTTGGATTCTAGAAAACAGAAAATTCTACATACAAGAATTAGAATGTCTCTTCTTTGACTCTCTTCTCATCCTTTTCATTTTTTAAAAAGGATTATAATGGAGCAATAGGAGGAGGAAGGGATATTAGATGTTTACTGCCTTGAGTTACACCTAAAAGTAAAGGTGGGATAAAAATAAAGCTTTATTAATTAAAACTAAGATATCTAAATGCAGTATGTAAGTATAACACAACTGCATTGTATCAAATATCACAGGAATATAAAAATGTTTAACTGAAAAATATGCATGCTGACAGTGGGTTCTTCAACAAAGTTGTATAATTAATTGCTATTATAAGGACTGAGCACATGAAAAAGAATTCAAATATTAAAGCTGATGTTAGAAAAATGACCCATTTTCAAGAGCTATTCAAGAGTAGCTCTATCAATACATAACAAACAAAAAACTGCTTTAACAGACATTAGAAGTAAATTATTCAGCTATTGCTATCAATTACTCAAATCTGCCTTTTACACCATGTATCTCATTTTTCATTGCTGGAAAGAATCACTTGTAACCTTCTACAGAGGCATAACTGCACTATGGCCTACAAATACATTTACATGACAAATTCTAGATTCCCAGGTGAAACTCTGTTGAGATCTTGATGTCTCCCTAGAACACAAAGCAACAATCTGAAATTTCATCCCAAAAAATTCACAAGACTGAGAGCAACAGAATTAATTCTATAATAGAAAACATTCAAGAAATATTTCAGCAATTCTAAGGTCAAAAACAGACTAAAGCCTCTTAAATTCAAAGTCCCATGGGGGAAGAACGGAACATGTCTTATAGTTGTCATGGAAAATAAAATAAAGCATTCCTGTAATATGATTTTTATGATTTTAAAAAATCCTTGTATCCATGATAAATAAATGTGCATAATATATTATATAATATTAAAGTATCTTTACTTAGCCAATCTTGAATGCATATTGTTTATTCACTTCATTTTAAGAATTCTTCAATATGGATTCTTCAATTGGCCATTTAACCCATATTTAAAATGATTCAATGTGTCATAAATATGGAATCAGTATTAGATATTTCTAATATCTAGAAATAAACTGCTACAGGTAAGAAAGTTAAGCTCCTACATGTTAGCATATGTTTTTTAATCTATGTGATCTGGTATCTGGGATTCTTCCAAACTCCAGAGCAAATATTTATATTCTAAGCATTGTTTTAAAGCAAATTATCAGTTTATGGGGACATGCTGAAGAGCAGTTATCACTGAGATCATGCAGCAAAACTAGAAATCTGTATATAGGTTACTTGCACAAAGGCTTGCAAGTTGGTTAGAAAATCATCAGCATTTTTGAGATTCTTCAGTTTCTTCATACTCATTATTTCAATGAAAAAACTATACAGTACATTTACAACGATTTACATTCAGAGAAAAGATTGTTTCAAATTCATAAATATTTAGAACAGTCAACCTGAAATGTTCTGCAGGGTAACAGAAAATGAAATGATTGGCCCTGTCTAGCTGCTGAGGATGTAGAAATTAGAATCCTGATACTGATGTTAAGAACATCTAAATTTATCCTGTGCTCTGAGGTTCTATACTTTTTATGGCCACTGAGAAGTTTGTTGTCCTGGATAAACTTTCATTCAGCTTTAGTATCAAAACAAATCATTTAGTATCATTAATAAAAAAAGACAAAAAAAATAGTCATCTAAACGATTTCCTCTCAAGAAAATTCACTTTGAAAGATGGTCTGAGCACAAAATCCACATTTATTTCAACATCCAGCAGAATCCTAATTTATCACTAGGACTTTCTTGCTCATTTCCAAGTCTTCAAATTTCAAACATTTCCTTATAGGTATAAAAATATATTACCCGTTCAACGTATTACCTGTTAAAAATATAGGAAGTACAACCAAATCTTTTTAAAACGGAGGGAACACTATAATAGCAGCAACACAGCATTAATATTTTAAGGGTATCCCTTAGATTATCTTATTTTCTTTCCTGATAAAAGTTCCTATATCCAATTCATACAACCTTTTGATGATTATTTCTCATTACGCTTCTTCGTAATATTCCTCAACATTTCTTAATATGGCTTCACTTGCGTTAAGCTAGAAACCCCAGAGCATAACGCATCCTACACAACTCCCTATCCCCCCCCCCAAAAAAAAAGTCTGCACAGAAATGTACAAGAAAACTTTTTCCAGTGTTTATTGAGATTCCGATTTTGGCTTCTTGCATTTCCTGGAGTAGGAAGAAAATATTCTCTCGACACACACAAAATATTCCAATGTAACCTTCACGCTTTAACCCATTAGACTTTTTCCTCATGGCGCGACTGTACCCTTTTTACGTTAACCGAGTCTTCCTTTTCAGGGAAAGCATAAACTTTGCACTTCTTTAAAAAAAAATAAAAATAAACGCCAAGCGGTTTAAGCTTCAGGTGTGTGATCTTTGCCAAGCTGATCCCCGGTTGCTTTCTCCCCAAATCTCTTCTACAAACACGAACTGCCGCCAAAAACAAACCGGGGAGCCGCCACAGTTCTGAGAACTCCCGCCTCCCACCCGCGACGCCTCAAACGTTGCACGAGCAGCGGCGACAACTCGGTTGCTACAGCAACGGAATTTTACCCGCCCCCCCCGCTCCCTTACCGCGAACCGCGTTCTCAGGACACCCCCCCCCTTCCTTAAACGAATCTAACAAGGGAAGTTACCACTTCAACAGACCTTCTGTTCTTCTACCACCCCCCCCCCCGCATGGCGCCAAGAAAAACAGTTGGCGTCCGTTTGAATTCTGAAGTCGACGGGAGGACGCTGACACGAGCGCGCGAGGAAGTCGGACTTCAGCGCGCTCTTTCTCAACTGGTCTCAATGTTATCTGCTGTCCCCACAGGACCGACCCCCAACACACACAGGATGCCTCCCGGGTCCCCCATCGCCCCACTAAAGTTTAAAAAAAAAAGCGAAATTTAAGCAATTCATGCCTCGTTCTGCTACCAACTGCCGCGATCAGCCCACAAATCGCCCCACTTCCCCCCGACCGATCTCGCCCTCCCTAACCATTGCTAACCATTTTGGCTCTTGCCGGGCCTGGCGGCGATTACTGCAGGCTAAAGATCACGACCGGTGCCGCCTTGTTCGGCACAGAAGACAGGAGTGACGCGCCGTCTGCTTCTTCCAGCTCCTAAAACCCAAACGCCTCGGCGATTCACCTCACACTGAACGAAGCACGCCTGCCGGCAGCGCCTCATAAACCACCTCACTGCTTTCTCAGATCCATCCGCGCCCTCCCCCCCCTTCCCTCCCCACCACCATAGCGAAAAAGGAAAAGCGCGAATAAAGGAGATCCGGTTCCGCAACTAGCGTATCAACCGTCGCTCCCGCTATGTATCCCGTTCCTTCGCCGGGAATTTCATTTTTCTGCCTCAGACATACGAACTTCTCTAAAGATTAAAAAAAAATTGAATGATAAAAGAGTTGGTGTACCCTCTTAAAGTAAGATTGTCGAGTAGGGTTTATTTATTTATTAACAAGGAACTTTTTAGCTCGGCGAAAGAAGACGGACGAAGGAAAACGTGTGAGTGAGTGAACAACTAACAGGCTCCTCTGATTGGTGGCTTCGTACCTGCAATGCGTCACTCGGGCATGCACAGTCTGGCTCGGGAGCCGTGCGCCCTCTATTGAGGAGTCCGTGCGGGCGCGGGCGGGCGGGAGGGTTAATGGTAGGCGTTTGAGGCCGCTTTGAGTCTTGGGGAAAACCAGCGCTGGCGCAGTACCCGCACCGCGACTGAGGGATTCTCGCGGTGAATGGAAAGTTCTCGAGCTGAAGCTCTGGCTAAGGGAAGAGGAGTGAGCCTTTCTGGGAAAAGGGGATTTACTGGATGGAAGATTGTGAGTGACAATAAAGTCCTGGAGGACGACATGCAAAGCAGACCGTTTAGGAGCCTCCGTTTTTTAGAGGATCGGGCTGGAGGTGGAGCCGAAATGCGTAGTGCGCCGTATCATCCTGCGCTCGCCAACGTTGCAGAGCTGTGCAACCTGAAACACGCTTTCAGGAGAATCCAGCCCTATAAGCATAATGGCATTTACTCAACATGCAGAGCCAGCTGCTACTGCACCACTCTAGGCGGCTTAACAATGCAGCCAACATTCAGCGGGCTTCTCTTTTAATAAACCAACAATTGTGTCAGCCCAACCGCCTAAATGTAGATTGCAGCCAAACCTTGGGTCGAAAATAAACTTCGGAAGAGGCGAATAAATTTGCTGAGGACTTAGGTCGTCGGAACAAATACCGGCCGGCTCCGTTCTTGGGAGGGATCGTAGAGGGTGGAGGGTCCCGTTAGAAATGAACCGAGTAAGAGATACAAGAAAGACCTTGACGGAGCCACAAGGCTCGATTAATAGAAAAGTAAGGGCGCTGCGTTCTCCTGTAACAGCTCTCCTTCAAAGCGGGGGATCAGAAGGGTTTCAGTGGAGACCACATACTCTTTCCCCTGTCCGTTTCATGTCAAAAGTTTGGATACACGTCCCTGCTGTTACTGCAGTATGTAGAAGACGTGTGCGATGTGGGAAATGTGGTGGCTCACGTGCTTTTGTGCAATGCGAAGAGACGGAGCAAGTTGGATGCAGTAGTGATAAACGGTAGTAAAATATCGCCTAAACTACGAACTGTTTTCTAGTGGAAAACAAGGCTGAAAAGGGGGCAAAGGCTGAGGAGAATCAAGAGATCGTCCACGGCTTCCTATAGGAAGGGAAAAACAATGAATAATATGTACAAAAGACTTGAAGAATTTTACACATTCTTTCCCTGGCATACACATTTGAATATTAGCTTCAGAGGCAGTTTGTAAAGTAGGTGTTGGCCAATCTTTCTTTAAATATGATTAATCAAACGTAGAAATTGTAAGGGGATAATAGAAAAAAAAGGACCGAATGTTGCATGGTGTATGCATCTTTAGTAGTATGTGGACAAGAGTTGAGTATTAGTTGTCAGTTAAATCGTTGTCTCTATTTGGGAATCATGGATGGTAAAAGTTGTTTTTTAAATTATCAGATGTTGCACCCAATAAAGGGGGGGTGTATCTGTGTATGTATGTATGTATATGGATATATGTGTGTGTATTACACATACATATATATATATTACACATGTAATACACACACACACATAAACAAAAATAGCTGTGTAATGTATCATAAAATCAGTTCTTTGATATCAGTTCTTGTAATTTGGTGGGTTAAAACGGTGAAGGTAAATAGAAATTTTGAAATCAGGATTAATTTGCAGATGTTTCAATAGATTTGATTCCCCCGTTCCATCAATATTGTTTTTGTCAATGTCCTATTAACATCATAGATTGTTGCCTCTGGAGCCAGTGAAATTTTGGCTGTGTGTTGTAGATAGCACAAAATGGCTGCAGAGAAAGAGCTGCTTCATTCACAAATAAATACTGGGACTGAAATCAAAGCACATTTTCCGTAATGTAAACATGAAGTAATATAACCAAATTTTAAGTATAAAGCAGAGATGGAAATCTGAGGCCTAATCCATTAAAATGGTCCCGATCTTACTTTTTACCTATGATCCACAGAAAGCAAATGAGCCTTGTGGTCCTAGACAGGGCTTTTTTTGTCATAGAACGCCCAGAACGGAGTTCCAGCACCTTTTTTGGAAGGAACCTTGTAGGGTAGGCAAGGCGGGTTGTATGATGTGTGTGAGTTCTGGCACTTTTTTTTTTTTTTTTTTTACAAAAAAAGCACTGGTCCTAGACTTATATATAGTGCTGGTCTGAACTCCTGGTGCCAAATCATACAACATAGCAGAATACCTCTGTCCAGAAGACATATGCATAATATTTTAAGGAACCTACAATCCCAAGAAGGACGAAGGGAATATATCAATAGAAAAATAAAATGTCAAGTATGCCAAAATAAACCAGTTAATATAGAGTAACATCATGCAGAAGTATTCGATTGAAACTATTTTTAATTTTTAGAAAGATTTTGGAACCCTTGGGGAACCCAGAATTATTCTTAGAAATAAAGATGGTTCTGAAATTGTGCACTTCAGCAAATGTAGTAGCCACGGTGATGCTTATTGATGTCATGTTGAAGACCTCAAAGTTTCAACAATGTAATTCTTGTGAACAAGCATTTTAAATATGACAGCATTTGACAATTTAGCTTATTTCTTATGCAGTCACACAATATGAATATATTTCTTATGGGAAGATGGGTTTTTGAATGTGATGTTCCCAAAATCTACAAAAATATTTTTATTTTTAAAACTAAAAGAAGTTAAAAAGATAGGAATCGGAATTAAGTTAATCTCTTTCCTTTCTATTAAAAATTTTATTTCATTATTAGATAATATTAATTACATTAATAATTAGATAATAGATATTAGAAATATTAGGAATTAAAGTTGAAAAGGTATTCCAGATAACACCATATATAGATTTCATTAGAAATTCTATTTAAATATATGTTGTTATGATTCAGAGGAACAAAAGTGCTTTTTAAAGGATGAGGGAGATGTAAACATAAAGCAGCTTAGCAAGTCTGCTGAATCATTACTTTTTCATTATGGGAAAAATTCTATATACTATACCATTTACATTTCAAACAGATGCACACCTACATTAGAATGCTATTAAGTTTAGCTACAGAGTTTGTGTAACAAATATTTAAAAGAATAATAAACTAATGATAAATACAGATTTTCTATTTTAAATCTCTGAACAATCTCTAGACGTTAGGCATTTCAAATAATCATCATCATTATAATTGGAAGGGACCTTGGAGGTCTTCCCCTGCTCAAGCAGGAGACCATCACCCAGCCCCCCCCCAAAAAAACCCCAAAGACCCAAGCACCTCCCCACCAGTAGTCAGCATCCAGATCAGCATAGATTAACTCCCAAGGTTAACATCAGA
Organism: Protobothrops mucrosquamatus; assembly: GCF_001527695.2. Taxonomy (NCBI): domain Eukaryota; kingdom Metazoa; phylum Chordata; class Lepidosauria; order Squamata; family Viperidae; genus Protobothrops; species Protobothrops mucrosquamatus. Next base: position 295,942 of record NW_015386771.1, on the reverse strand, counting down.
CCAACAATCAAGTAAATAATACCACAATCAAGAAACTACTAAAGAAGCCAACAGCAAACATCCCAATCAAAGAACCACCCCCAACAACACTGACAGGGCAAGCCACCAGAATATAAAGCTGACAGCAAACAGCACCCTTCACTAGCACTGAAGATGTTACCTAGTTTGGTAATGAAACGTCTGCAAGAAAACAAGCTCAGGGAGCACCAAGGACCCCTCATATCAACCCTGAGTTCCAAATATTCTCCTTTATTAATAACACTATACCATTTCAGACAAATGGTTGTCCAATCTCTTCTTAAAAACTTCCAGTGTTGGAGCATTCACAACTTCTAGAGGCAAGTCGTTCCACTGGTTAATTGTCTTCACTGATAGGAAGTTTCTCCTTGATTAGTTTCCATCAAGTGTTTCTTGTCCTGCCTTCTGGTATCTCTCCCCACACATCAGCTCTGCCTCTCATTTGCTCCCCTGCGGCTCCCTCCATTGCAAAGGGACGTGGCGGGGAAGGGGGTCACTCTAGTCCCCAAAAGAAACCCCCCCCCCGAGGCAGATTCAGGGAGGGCGAAACCCTCTGACTGACAACAGGCCAGCAATTGAACCTTCCAGTCAATTCTAATGGAGCATTCATAAGTGATAAAAGGCTATTCTGCTACCGTGAATATAATACGCCTCATAATTTATTTTATGTATTAAATCAACCTCTTCATTATTTAATGCATATTTTGAATATTTTAAATGTGATTTGAAGTGCACCAAGATATAGAGAAACTGCAAAAAAGGCGGAACAATTATAAACAAAAATTATAAACAAATATCTTACACGTTTGTAAGTCTTTCAATATGTCTTTAAGTATATTTAAATCTTATAAATTTAAGAGTCCCAAATATTCCAAAGTACCAGTAAACTTCCATAGTTGAGGTGGGATTGAATCAGAGCTTCTGCAGTAACTATCTAACACTTTAACCATTATACCACGCTGCTCTAAGTTGCAAAATAAATGTACAAATAACATTAGTAGTGTTACGATGGTCCATCTGGCCTCCTGGAAAGAATTGGTCTATTTTAAAAAAATAATAAATCTCACAGAGAGAGCATTCAGTTCAATTTACTTTCAACACTCTCTGCTCCTTTTATCTGTTACAAAATTGTTCCCCAAGTAATTTATGTTTGTTTTGAAATATGCTGTTCTCCTTACATATAAATCCTTGCAGAGCAATAAAAGCACTGTGTGGGTCTACCTTTATTGTTACTGCATTTTTGCAGAAATGACATTTCTATTTGCAAAGTATCCACAAATTCTATTGCTGCAGAGTAATATTCAAGGTAAAGTACCTTATTAGGTGTCAGTCACTTGGCTGGATTTCTGCTATGTGTAAATGCATCCATAATAGGTTGACAACTTCGGTTCTCTTGAAAGAAATGCCAATATCTAAGCAAGAAGCTTTTCATATAAACGTAGCATAATCACCGTTAAGTGTAAGGAAATGCAAAGAAAAGGGATTCTGTTACTTTAATACTATCAGATTTAGGATGCAAAACTCTTGACAGCCACTGATTGGCAGCAAAATCATACAGGAAATTTAACTCCTTGAGACCATCTAGATAATCTGGATTTTTGCAACCAAGATCTGTAGCCATACATAGAAGCAGCATAGCTTGCCTAACCCTCTTATCTCCTTGAAAAGCCACCAGCAACAGTCCCTCTAGTAGTATTAATAAACCTCAGCAACTTTTAAGATGTGTGGACTTCAACTCCCAGAATTTCTGACACAGCATGCTGGCTGGGGAATTCTGGATGTTGACGTCCATACATCTTAAAATTGGTGAGGATGAGAAACACTGCACTATGGTATTTCCTCAGCCCCAGGAATTGCCAATAAACCATTCCTTTTCCTGGAAGCATAACTTATGCCAGGGGTGTCAAACTCGCAACATCACGTGACGTGTTGCGACGTATCAAGCTTTTTCTTCATTGCCCGCAATGGGGTGGGCACGGTTTCACCATGACGCATCCGGCCTGCAGGCCGGCAGTTTGACACCCCTGACTTATGCAATAAGAAAAACAACGTATCCAAGAAACTATAAAAATGATCAGACTAAGAATCCCAAATTAAATACCAACTCAGACCCAACCTGGAAAGAGAGAAATAAATGAATATCCTTGCCCTCCTACCAAATCAATAAACAAAGCAAGAATACAACTGAAAGCTATTGCCAAAATTGGAGAAATACATTGCAAATAGAAAAGCAATATGGTAGCTTGTGGCACCTCTCTTAAAATACTATAAAGGTTTATGGGCTGTGTGAACATAGCCAGTGCCAACAATATTTCATATACCAATGTGGGGATTTGTCTGTACCAGTTGAATTAATGTAGCCCATCAAGGAAGTAGGAAAATAAAAATGCTTAGCAGACTATTCTAAATAACCACCTACAATATGGTTTGGTCTAGGATTTTTTAAATTCCAGAAGCACCGTAGTCAGTGGTTCCCCAGTTCCTCCCCATACAATCCAGGTTTATTTTTGAACTTGAGGCAAAAAAATCCACTACTTTCCTGCTATTCTGACAGAAATAAAATCAATAATAAATTAATGTCAGACAATTTATAATTTGTGATGCCCCAAGTTTGCTGCAGGGACCAGGCAACTCAGCTTTCATTACATGCACAGAATGCTAAGTTCTCTCTCTCTTTCTCTCTCTAAATAATATATCATATATATCATATGTAACACAATAACAAAATGAAAGAAATCAGAAAGAAAGCTAAAAGTGCAAAAAATAAAAAAGGGAAAAAGTAGAAAAGAAAGAAAAAAAGTACAAAGAAGTGGCATCTGGTATTTTTTACAGCAGTTATCAATACAATTATAAATTTACCTCTTACTCTAAGGACTAGGTCAGGGGTCTTCAAACGTGGCCCTTTTATGACTTACGGACTTCAACTCCCAGAATTCCTCAACCAGCGTGCCTGGCTGAAGAATTCTGGGAGTTGAAGTCCACAAGTCATAAAAGGGCCACGTTTGAAGACCCCTGGACTAGGCTGTCCTTTAGTAAGAGGTTGCCTGCTGAGAACTGGAAAAAAAACCTATGGAAACACATTTCTGGAAAATTAAACATGAATGTCCTGCTAAATCAAGTAGTAAGAAGACTGCCTATAATTCTTATTTAGAACCCATGAAATGCCATAGAATTCGCTAATGGAATCCTGCCTCTACAGCTTGCCCGTTACAGGTAACTGAATTTTCTTTAAATGGTGGGGATTAGGAGTGGATAGACAAAGCTTCATTAAGCAAGTCTGACTCCAATAAACAGACAATTTTAATATTCTTTTTAAAGTGCTGGGTCTTGTATTTGCTGGCAGACATGGACTTTCAAGTCCTATTCTTTTGGACTTTGTCAATATTATTTTTTTTCTTTTACCTTGTTCTCTTTTTTTCCCTTTTTTAAAAATAGAACACTGCTGTTAAGATAATATTTTTTAAAGCTGCAGTTAAAAGATCTGTCCTCTTAATTCTTTTTTGTCATTTTTCTATCCTGTTCAACATGAATTTAAAATGAATTTGTCCTCATTAAATTGAATTTTTCAAATGAAGTTATAGCTGACATCTTCTGGCACTTGGGGCACAGGTTGTTATAGTGGAGTGTCAGATAACATGAGGATTATGATGGATGGAAAGGGAGCACATAAATGATTTAAATCAGGGGTCTTCAAACCCGCTGGCTGAGGAATTCTGGGAGTTGAAGTCCACAAGTCATAAAAAAGGACCAAATTTGAAGACCCCTGTTTTAAATAAACGAGTGCTAGAAAATTACTCACAAAATTCATTCTCAGACTTTGCAGGAAACCATTGCAGAAGATTTACAATAGCTACTGTATATGCATCTGTTCTCAACTTGTAAATCCTTTTCCCTTCACATGAAAGCAAAATAATGACAGACGGAATTTTAAAGTACACATCAAGAGGTTCACAGGCCAAATCTTTTTCATACAAGGTATTATCCTACAGTTGCCTAATTTCAAGTACTCCTTTTGGAAGGACATCCCTATAGAGCAGCAGAATTATAAAGCTAGAGTTGGGAGGATCTTCCAAGTATGTAATTGTAGAGAAAGACTATGACCAATTTTCCATGTATCTGGGACTACCTCAAACCCTGGTATGAATCATGCGAATTAGCTTATAAGTTACATATTGAAATTATATATAATCATGCAAATTAGCCTATAAGTTACATATTGAAATTATATACGTTGACATGGATGAAACAAACCAATTTAGCTTCAAATTCTGTGATATTTTCTTTTAATAAAATGAAGTGTCAAACCAAAAATCAGCAAAATGTACGTGTCAACTCTGCAATGAAACTGAATGAAGCCATTTTGCTCGTTTTCACTTGCCACCAAAATGGGAGGGGTGGTGGTGGAATTTTTCTGCTAGCTTAAACAATTCTCTGTCCAGCTGAGCTTTCTGTTAGAAAGCCCGCCAAACTAATCTATTGGGAAATGTAGTTCATTGCATAGTAATGGAAAGTTTAACTTTGTATACTGTAACTTTTTAAAGGGAACTCTAGTCTTGGTTTCACTTTTGACAGTGCCGATACTTTGTAGCCAATAAACATGTTCTTAAAGGAAACCTCAAGCCTCAGAGTTCTGTTTTAGTTGGTCTCATCTATCGGAACCATGACAGTATAGTCATAGAAGAAGGCAAATCATAACTGCTTCTTCTTCATTTATTTGATTTCTGCCTCCAAATGCTCTCCCAGATACTTGAACTTTTCAGTGATAGGAATTATACAGATTCTTGTACAGTATATTTCCCCCAATGAACCATAGGGAAACGTGTGTTGTTGGAGAAGTGGATTTTGAGGTTTAAAAATGAAGCAGAAGAATTGATATCCCTCACCTGATCCTCATTCCCTATTGGAAATTGTGGCCTAAGAAGCTGATCTCTTTAAGAAAACACTGAGAAGAGGGAATTATACTTGACTGATATAAGTAGTTTCAGTCATGGAGATCAACAGTGATCTTTTCCTCATGAATGATTTTTAACAATAATGGATGGAAACTAATCAAGGAGAGAAGCAATCTGGAATTAACAATGAGAACAATTAGCCAGTGGAACAGCTTGCCTTCAGAATTGTAGGTGCTTCATCACTGGAGGTTTTTAAGAAAAGACTGGACAGCCACCTGTCTGAAATGGTATAGGGCAGAGGTTCCCAACCTTTGGGCTGTGGTCCACTACCGGTCCATGGCCTATTACCAATTGGGCCATGTGAGTTGCTGGCTGATGCACATGCATACATGCACACAGCCCCACTCACATGAGCATCACGGGAGCTCATGACCCCACTCGCATGAGCATCACAGGTGCTTAGCCGCACTTGTGCAAGCTCGTGTGCGCACACGCCTACCCCTCCCATAAAACCATCCCCTCTTTTCCCTCTCCTCCCCTCCGGGCTGCCAACCCAGAAAGGTTGGGGAACTCTCGTATAGGGTCTCCTGCTTGAGCAGGAGATTGGACTAGAAGATCTCCAAGGTCCCTTCCAGCTCTATTCTGATTGATAATAGAACCAAGCTTTTGCTTATGTACATAGAATATCTGACATAGGGATGAACTGTCCTGACCATCTTTGCTCTTCTCTAATGTTCTATTGGCTGCTATTTTGTGACATAGTTTAGGAGAAATTTCTCCTTTATGATTTTGTTTAATAAAAGAACATTTGTCAACAGAAGTTGGTGGGGAGAGGAGCTCGCAGTTGCAATTGGACTGGCCATTTTCAGCTTCAGCTTCCCCAAAGGTATTGGTATGGAAGGGAGAATCACACTTTAAAAACCCCTTGATGAAACCCTGCTTGAAAGGTTCATCAACAGGTGGATCTGGGCAAAATTTTAAAGCACTGATCAATCTGGGACACAAAATGTGCTGCTGGAGATGAAGCCAAATTCATGTATTGAGGCAGAACCTGGTCATTCACATGAAAGGGGGGAAGCAGAGCTGCAAAGCTGCTGCTGCTTCTGTATCAGTCTTGCCAAGGGCTGCCAAAAGCTTCCTCAACTGCTTAAGATGAGCATTTCCAAGCCTTTTCAGGCCATGGGATCTGTCAGTTTAAAAAGAAAAAATTCCCAGAACCTCTGATAAGAACAACAAGAACAATGCTTTAGTGAAAGAAAATGGGCTTCATTTAAAATGGGCTTTATTTAACTTTTTTTCTTAAAAAAATCAAGGATATTCTAGGATAGGGGTCTTCAAACTTGGCCCTTTTATGACTTGTGGACTTCAACTCCCATAATTCCTCAGCCAGCGTGCCTAGCTGAGGAATTCTGGGAGTTGAAGTCCACAAGTCATAAAAGGGCCAAGTTTAAAGACCCCTGTTCTAGGATTTTGCAGAATGTGGAACTGAAAAACTCTGCTCTCATCCAAAGTATATGTCAACGCTGCAAATACTGTATATTCTTGCTTTGACAATATGCAGAACTGTCTGGTATTTTTATAGTTAAATCAGGCAACAGTGAAAGGGGAGGAGAATAAGGAAAGCCCTGGGAAAAAGAAACCGGAAGTAAATCACATCTTCCAAGTTAATTGGAAGATGTGAACCATGACCCCAAAATAGGGGAGGGAAAAATGCCTGGAATGTATGTGCAACGGAAAAGAATCTCAGATCTAAGCATTTCCACCATGCCGTACTGACATCTCTGTAACCTTAATAAATGCTTTTAGGATAAAAATATGCCTGAAAGTCCTTTTAAATGTTTCGTTAATCAGACACATGACAGTATAGATATTGCAAATCAATGTTTCCTGAAAACACAAACTGGAATTCATGAGTGAATCAGTGCAGGCATACTATTTGTGAAGTATGAATGGCTGGGGAGTCATACAAATACTGCATCACCATAGATCAGTGTTTGTCAATCTCAGCTACTTTAAGATGGACTTCAACTTCCAGAATTCTCCAGCCACCCATGCTTGTTTTTTAATTTCATACCAAATTGTGGAAGGAATTTCTCCTTCATGACTTTGCTTAATAAGAGAGACCAGAATACCTAGAAACAGAAGCACAACCTGCATCTATTTGGTACAGAGGTTGCAATAGCAAACCTAAAGTGTGGCAACTCTCTTGCCTAGGTTTATCAAAGTATATATGCAAATCAACTTATTTATACATGTAATCCATGAGGTCTGAAGTTGTGACATAATGAAGCTGGGGACTACAAAAATAATGGCTTTACTAAGAATACAGAATATGTATGTTAAAATAATGATTACTCTCTGATGTTTCTGCTCTTGTTATCTCCCTTGTCCTTGCTTCCCACAGCTTTCCTTGCCCCCAAGTAGCCCTTCTCCTTGTTATCAACCTTCCTTTGCCTTCTAAGCATTTTTATGACTGTACTGACATTTTTATTGCTTCTCTAAGAGGCTCAGGAAAAGTGAGGTGGGGGAAAGAGAGCAGAAATGAGCTGTTTAGCTTCGCTAGCTCCTTTTTTCTCCTTCAAGATAAAAAGGGTAAGTCTACTTAAATCATGACTTGACAGGAAGACAAAGGGGGGGGGCTAGTAAAACTGGAATTTCCTGGCCACTCCAATCACCCTAACTATTGGAAAACAGGTCGTCATGTTCTTAGACAAGAAACCAGTATAAATATTCCTGTTTCATGAACTTTGATTGATGCATTTCCTCTTCTGAGGCTGTCAGAATACCAAGTGTTTCCTCTTTCATTCTTACCTAACCCTGAGTAGAGCTGATCTTCATAGCTTACTAAAACAATCAATTTCGAACTGTGGTCTATGAAGACAGCTTGATTTAATAAGTGTATATTAGCTTAACCATACTTTATGACTTGGACTCTGACTAGTTGGAAATGGAAGCAAAAAGAATCTAATGATTATATCAGAGAGGAAATCGGGAAGGCATAAATCTAAAGGCCATGAATGTTATGCAAAACCTTAATTAATAACTATATCCAAATAAATGATTGTTTTTCTTTAAAGTTATCATTTTGGCTTTCTGGGTTGCTTTTTTTCTTTCAATAATAGCTTCTGAAAGAACAATACATTTAGTAAACATCCAGGAAAAAACACAGTTTAATGCTTTCAAAGAGTATAATAATTATTATCATCTCCAGACAGAATGTTGGGAGTACTGGGAATTTCAGTCTATCATATTTGTAGGGAACCAGACTAGAGAAAGATTGAGCTAGAAACTTTGGAAACCTTTGACTGCTGTGAATTATATACTTATAAGAATTTTGATTACAATAATAAAATATAATACAAACTAAACCTACAGAAAAAGGAATAGAATAAAGGTATAAAAAGTGAAAAGACAAAAAAGAAAGAGAAAAAAGAGCAAAGAACATAATAAAGAGAAAAATATACATAAAAAATTACTTCCAACATTCACCACAAGTATAAGCAAACTTAGTTTCAACATATCTTATTTTAGCCTTGATCAAATAAACCAACATTATATTTCTTCTTTTTACTTCTAACAGTCTTTCATCTTTAGTTGATTTGAATATTCTCGTAGGATTTGGTTTTTCTTCATTTCTTCTTTGTCCCATCACCAAGTTCTTCAGTAGCAATAACAAGAGCACTTAGACTAGGAAGCGCTTCCTAGTGCTTTTACAGCACTCTCTGGGTGATTTACAATGTCAGCATATTGCCCCCAACAATCTGGGTTTTACTGATCTCGGAAGAATGGAGTCAACTTTGAGCCAGTCAGATTTGAACTCCTAGCAGTGAGCAGTGAAGTAGCCTACAATACTGCATTCTAACCACTACGTTACCATGGCTGTTCAAAAGCCTCTTTTGTACATCCAATAGGAAATAATTTTCTTCTTGGTTTGTCATTTGTATTTCCCTTTTAAATTTTAAAACCTCAATTAGTTTCTTTTGTAGATCCAGTGAAGCATCTTGTTTGAAGTCGTTCTCTTCACCTGTCAGCTATAAGTCTACTTTTGATACCATCTCTAACATGTTAGATAAAGTCTGTTCTATGTCTGTCATTTCTTCCATAACATCTTTTGGACATTGTCTAACCATAGAAGCAGATTATATTATTGATATTGTTGATACTATGGGCACTATGGATTTGAAACACTGGCTAAAGCATACAGACAGGGTGTTTGGGTGTTGAGCCTGATAGACTGGCTTGGAGGAATCATAAACTGACATCTTTTGCCAATAGCCTCGCCTAGATATTCTATCAAATCCCTTTGAAATCAGATCATCAACAGTTAGTATCACACACAGTAGGAATAAATGACAGAAGAAAATCAGGTTGGCATCCACATGTTTCAATTATGTTGCACAGTAATTTTTTTTTTTTGTAATGGCAGATAAAAGGGGTCATCCTCTCCTTTTCTCACCCTTGGGTCAATAATTTTCTTATTATTTTGAATCTTGCCAAGAATTTGTTTCTTGAAGCCTCAGTGGCTACATAAATGAAGACAGGATTGCAGAATACATCTTGGTAGCATTTTCTAGTAATCAATCCAGCATACAGTTAATGTTAGGAAATGCTTTGAATTGATACTTATACTGGGATCCAGGGCTGGGAGACTTTGGCTTATAAGCCACATGTATGCCCCACACTCTCATTGTTCTCAGTTAAATTTCAGCCATGTGTTTCACAGAGAACAAGTGAGGAAAATAAAGGTAGTAATAAAAATGCCAGACTTTTAAAAGGTGAAATATTCCCATTCTCACTTTTACCCCCACCATCCCACAAAGCCCTGAAAAATTGACTTAAGATACTGCTAGAATTTGGTGGCAATATCAGAGAAATTTAGTAGTATGGTTTTTAGCTTTAAAATGGGAGAATACGCACTGGAATGGATATGAAAAGCCTCTGTGAGATATAATAATTTTATTCCCACCCTCATCCTACCCAGAAATCATAAAAAAAAAAATAGGGCAAATGACACTCACGCCTCAGCTCGGTCCTTCTGGTAAGGAAACTGTATCACTGAACAGCCCTTTTCAGCTTGTTAGCCTGTTAGGAAGAGGCCCTTGGGCTAAAATAATTGCCTATTTCCTGGCAAGCCAATACCTGATCCAGCTCTTCCTATAACAAAACATCCATTCTCCTTAGCACAACACTATTTTAGTCCAGTACTTTTGGCAAGATGTTCTGTTCCAACATAATAGACAGGGGCTGCTCTATTTGCATTTGCCTTTTTTTTCTTTTCTGTTTTAAATCAGGCAAAGTGTGCTGCAATATCAGTTAGAAGAAAGCACTGCAGTCAAAGAGCTAACTTAAAAAGCTTAACAAAGTGCTGGCTCAGCACTGCTACACAATGGGTCTTCCTGTTGAATTATGCAGATGGGGTATGTTTGTTTGTAAGGAGGATGCATAATTAGGTGTTGGATATTAACCTAATTCAAAGTCACTCTTAGAATTTTGAATGAAGCATTTGGACAAGACTTTCTGCACTGTCCAGTTAGAGATCTGCCATAAAACTATGTTGAAAGCAAATACTCTAGAGCAGTGTTTCTCAACCTTGACAATTTTAAGGCATGTGGACTTCAACTCCCAGAATTCCACAGCCAGCATTGCTGGCTGTGGAATTCTGGGAGTTGAAGTCCACATGCTTTAAAATTGTCAAGGTTGAGAAACACTGCTCTAGAGAACAGTATCAGTACTCAGGAGGACCTTTACGAGCTGGAAGAGTGAATACTTTCAAGAGACAGAAGCAAAATCATTCATTTGAGTAAGAAAAAATCAAGGGCGCTAACATAGAGTGCGGGGACCATGTTGGGCAACAGTATATGCCAAAAGGATTTTTGATGGCTCATAAACTGAACATGAGCCAACAATACGATGCAATTGCAGAAAAAGCAAACGTGGTCTGAAACTGCTTCAAAAATCTCATCTTTATCTAGAAAAGAAAAATATTTGAAACATGTTTATTTTATTTATTTTATTTTATTTATTTATTTATATGGCCCCCTATCTCACACTGGTGACTCGGGCAGTATATAAAGATTAAAAGCATGCAAAACATAACATATCTCTTGGTGCCCAGAATCCTTTGGAGTGGTGACTACAATAAAGGCCTTAAGGTGAGCCGTGAGGTAAAAACACACAAATCATAGACAACTTTGATCTCTCTTGTCTGAGATTTGGGAATATAAAATTACTACCTCAATATACCTCATACATTTCAGCTCATAGTTTTAGTTTGCCTATATGAAACTCTTGCAGGAATCTAACAAGAGATGTGCTAGAGACACCGTATTGGCCTACCATGAACTTCAATACTGAAGCACAAATTGTTCAGTATAAAGTCTATCAACATATTCACAGGTTCAAACGTAACCCACCAGATATTTTTTTCTTTTTGGCTCAGTAAGAAAGATAGGCATTTACTTGTTTGTACCGTTTGATTAAGATTATGTTGTGATAATAGATGACGTTTCAAAATTATCCAGATAGAAGAGTTATTAGTGCAACCAATTTTCTAATGTCCAATAAATTCATGGAAGTCCTATTAGAACTCTGTAATATTGAGCAAAAAACTCCACAAAAGACACAATTCTCTCCACAATGACAGATCCATATCTCTTTATCTACTCTTACCAGATAAGTGTCAGAATTAAAGATCAGTCCAGATAGTAATATTTGTCCAGCCAAAGTGATGTTGAAAAGCTTATTGTCAAAACAGAATCAGAGCCATTGTTTCAGTGTAATCAAAGACACTTTCTTCCAGATCCAGTTGAAAATAAATGCATAGAACAAAACATATCAGCAAAAAGTGTAGCAAGGCCACTACCAGCTGAGAGAGACATTAGGTATCCAGATGATACTAATCTGAGTTACACAGAATACTATCTAATCAAGAGCTTGACAGGGTAATAGATGATGTTATGTTGCATTTATCTGTTAGTTTATTTAGAAAGAGGGAATGTGACTAAATTGCTATTTACTAAAAATTGAACCTACTCAGCTTACAGGGATGTTTTCCTATATTTTTTATAACATGTTAAAATTCATTTTTGTTTGAAGTCAAAGTTAAGTCCAAGCTGATCTTAATAAAACTCAGGGCACCTCTCACATAAATGAACAACCTATCACTTGGTTTATGACCCTTCCATCTCCTTTGCTGTCTATTTTGGGGATGGGCGGACCCGAGATGACAGGTACTGATACTATGCCACTAATGGCACAACCAAATTCATATTTTTATTATGCCCTAATCAATCACATATGCATTTATTTCCCTCTATGTTTCAATTCAATAGATTCACATAGAAATGCAAAATGGTTTTTTTTCTAAGACCAACCAAAATGCATACAAACTTTCAAGTTCTCCAGAACACTTTTTAGGTTTTCAGATGTTATATCATTAAGTAATAAAAAATTCTGGAGAACAAAAGTTTACAGACTCTTCTAAGGCATGTTCATTAATCCTACTCTAGATAAAGTGTAATGGACAATAAAACTTGAAAAATAATTTATTTTTGCTTTATAGATTAGACTACAACATTTATGAAAAATGCTAGACTAGAAGAAGCACAAGATAGAATTAATATTCCTGGAAAAATATTAAGAATATAATGAAAATATCACTTTAGTGGCTGGAAGTGAGCAAACATTTTATTGATGCTAAAAGAGGATGTTCAAAAGAAATTCTGATGTTCAATATTTTGGAAAATGTCAGTGGCTAGAAGTGAGGAAACCTTAACTTTTGTTGAAGGTAAAGAGGAGTGCTCAATATTTTTAAAAATTACATTATGTCTGCTACCAACCCAGTGAAAATTAGTGGAAGTAGTAGAGACTTTATCCTCTTGGGCTCAAACATTTATAAGAATGGTGACTGTAACCTTGAAAAAAAGCAATGTCTGTTTCTTGGGAGGACAACTATGACAAATCTAGACAAACTATTAAATCATAGGGATTTTGTTCTGACAACAGAGGTAAGTATTTCAAGGTCACAGTCTTACTAATCTCAACATACGGCTATGAAAGCTGGAACCTCCGAAAGGCTGAATGAAGAAAAATTGATGTTTATGAATTGGAGAAAATTGCTGAGAATATCCTGGACCATAAGAATAAGAAATTCTTACTCAATATAGGTAGTCCTCCCTTAACGAAAGTAATTGGGAGAGCAGAATTTTCATTGCTAATTGATGAGGCCATAAAGTGCAATGTCATATGACCATACTGCTTAGCAACAGAGCTGTGGTTAGAATGCAGTACTGCAGGCTAGCTCTGCCCTCTGCCAGGAGTTTGATCCTGACTGGCTCAAGGTTGGCTCAGCTTTCCATACTTCCAAGATCAATAAAATGAGGACCCAGATTGTTAGGGGGCAATATGCTTACTCTGTAAATTGCTTAGAGAAGGCGGTAAAGCACTATGAAGTGGTAGATAAATCTAAGTGCTATTGCTAATAATAGTTCTGGCAGTCCCTGGTTATTGTCCTTAAGTGAATGTCTATGGTTCATTAAGCAAAACGTCACATGATTGTGACTTCCAACGTCCTGCTAGTTTCACCATTACTTGTGAGCAGGGAAGGTCATAAATCATAATCACATGATTGTGGGACCCTGCAGAGGTTGGTAATCTGGGCTGGTCGGTAAATATCCAGATCACAGTCATGAGACCAGAGGGGCATTGTGAAGGTAGAACTTCCAGGACTAGTTGTAAGTATCACTCATTCAGTACTGTTGTAAATTTGAACAATCACTGAACAAGTGGTCATTAACCAAAGACACTTGCACTAGATTAAATAAAAACAGAAAGTTCACTGAAAGCAATAATAATGAAGATAAGCCTAAATATTTGGGATACAATGGAAGCAAGAGTCTTTGGAGAAGACCCTTTTGATACTTGGAAAAAGCCTGCGCTTTTAAAAACTCAAGTCAAAGAGGCCACAATGACATTCCTGTTCATTGAATCACAAGGACAGAAGTGATTAAACACGAACAAATGTAGATATCCAAATTTGTTGTGGGAATGAACCCAAAACATCTTCTTTTCCCACTTTTTTCATACATAAACATTTTCTGCAAAGCCGAGCTGCTAATAGCAATATAATATTCACAGCCGGATGTCATTCACTTTGACTCTTTTGGCATTACTTGCATGTAGCTCAATTCCACATTTTTTACTTCTTTGTATCATTCTGCACAGTTCAGGGTGAGTTCTTATTTTCTATCATTGGCAATATTACTTTTAAATTTTTATTTCATATTTTAGCTCTGAGGCTCTTGTCCAATTAATGATAAAATTCCTCTCAGCACTTTGAACCTGTCTCTCTCGTTCTTTACAAGCATTGTCAGCGGTCATTTTTTTCTTGACATGATTTCTATACAATCTCAGAGGGAGGATCTTTTTTTTTTAATGGTGTCAGATCTCAAGCTTCTCAAATATTAAAAGATTGCAAGTCCAGTGGGATTTCATTTAGATAAGGATGAACACGATTTCGATTCCCCTCTTGTACATTCTGAAAGTGGCTTTGCAGATCTGCAGGTGCCTTTCTCTCCACTGGAAATCAGTCATACATTGCTTTTGTTCTTTTCAGTTTTTCTAAAGCAGGAACGGGAATTTGCATCCCAAAAATGTCCATGCCCATTCGCCAACTCTGGCATGGTCCTCTGCCAGTGTTACATACTGGCCAGGTGAGGGGGGGGGAGGACCTGGAGGAAGAAGACAGACAGAGTGAGAATATGAGCAGAAGGGAGTTGATGCAGACAGGGCAATGGAAAAAAGAGAGAAGCTTTCTCTATGGGTCATCAGTATAGACCAGGGCTTTTCAACCTTTTCACCCATTGTACCACTTTTAGGATATGGCAACATCCGAGTACCACCAGTCGCCTAGCAAGGTGTCAAAAACTTAATGACCAAAAAAAGAAAAAGAAAAAAGTGATAAAGTACAGATAGTCCTCGACTTACAACAGTTTGCTTAGTGACTGTTCGAAGTTACAATGGCACTGAAAAAAGTGCCCCCCAAGCCACAGCCGAGCAAGACACCTGCCTGCCCACCTGGCGGCACTCTTCCTCCTGTCCGAGGTTTTCATTGTTGTGAGCATTTCTGTTGAGGATTGGCAGCGGGGGTGGGGTGGGGGTGTTTGGTTTAATCCCCCCCCCCGTCTGCTGGGTGGTTGCAGCAGGTTTTGGTCACTTCACATGACACTGTGACCGTCATAAATATAAATCAGTTGCCAAGCATCTGAATGTAAATCACAAGACCCTGGAGATGCTGCAACATTCCAGCTGATCGGCTCTTCTTCTGGGCTCAGCAGAAACATCAGGATCAGCGCCGAGTTCCAGCTGGAGCCTGACACTGATCCTGGCGCTTCCGCTGAGCCCTGACAGCCCTGCAGCTCCAGCCATCTCTCGCTCAGGCTTGTGCGGTGCTGCCACCGGTTCAGCTCATTCCCCTCCCCCACTACCACTTTTCTAGGATGGTCGCGTACCACCTGCCAGGTGCCAATGTACCACAGGTGATACCCGTACCACTGGTTGAAAAGCCCTGGTATAGACCTCTGGCAGTAGAGGAAGAAGCAGGAGAGTAAGGCAAAATGGATAAAGAAGCCAGGGAGGCTGGAAGCCTCTTGAAGAGGTCTCTTCAGAAAAGCCACTCTTCTTTCTACTTTTGAGGAAGCCCCCATTCTCACTTTTGGCTCTTGCTCAACCCATAAGTGACCATCAATTATATCAGGACATATTGCCCTTAACAGAATAAACCAAGCTCCTACTATAAGTTGGCAGGAATTGACCACAACAACCTAATTATGGTAGCCTGGAGCAATGCAAAGTAAACCCATCAAATGCAGAAGGCATTCATAGGTGAGTAAAGATTCTCCATTTTTTGGTCCAAAAGATTCTTAAACAATATTATCTGGCATCCAAATCTGAATGCCACATTCTGAAACTGTTCAAAACAAGCAGAGGGAAGATCCAAGCTCTATACACGAGGCCAAAAGAGCAGCAGTGGGATTCAGCCGGTTCGCACCACTTCGGCAGAACCAGCAGCTAATTTTTGCCCAGGCCCAGAATGGACTTCCGGAAGTGGCATCCACACAGAGAACTGGTTGTTCACATATTTGAATCCCATCACTGCAAAAGAGTCTTTGTTAACTACTAGGAAGACCTTAGTAAGATGGTTTAATTAATTTTCAACTGATAATTCCATGTGATATAGAAGTGAAGGTATTGTACTGGCACCAGGGAGTCTTAAGATCTACTCCACTCTCAACACAGAAGTTACTTTGCTCTCTCTCTCTCTCTCTCTCTCTCTCTCTCTCTCTCTCTCTCTCTCTCTCTCTCTCTCTCTCTCTCTCCTCTCCTCTCCTCTCCTCTCCTCTCCCCCCGCCCCCAGTCAGTCTAACTTTTAATGCAATTATAGCACTGGGCATTCAGATCTGAACTGCCATGTTGTAGAGAAAATGGGTGGGGGGAACATTGCATAGACCAGTGGTTCTCAACCTTTTTAATGCCGCGACCCCAACTGGTCATAAGTCGAGGACTAAACCGGTCATAAGCCGAGGACTAAACCGGTCGTAAGTCGAGGACTTTCCCTGCCCGGGAGTGCCACGCATGCGTGGTTCCGCCCCCTGCGCTGGCCGAGGCGTAGCTGGCAAGCGGCAGAGACGGAGCAGGCCGACCACCAGCTGACCCAGCCCAAGGGAGGTAAGGCACCCGCCGGAAAAGGGGAAAAAATGGCAGGGGAAAAAATGGCGGACAGCCTTGCTTGGTGACCCCCATGAAATGGTCGATCGACCCCAAATGGGGTCCCGACCCACAGGTTGAGAACCACTGGCATAGACCATCTTGAGTTAAATGGGTTTTTTATTGATTTATTATTTATTTCTTTAAAAAATTATATAGATGCACAACCGAGACATAGGGTGGCTTGTAAATTTAAAAATTCACTGCATAATAAAAACTCATAAAAATCCTAACTCCCTTTATCTCTTTGTTGCCATCTAGTGATCGACTGGATTTTTGCAGATGAAGTATGATAGCTTAGTGACCTGAGAATCTAAATAGGGAGTCAGAAAAAGTTGTTTTGTGTGTGTGGAAATACAATACTTAATTATGCATGATTGTACATCTGCATGATTATTAAAATTATCATTTGAATATTTAATGCCCTGCACAATGTAACTACAGATGGACTCATTAAAATGAAATTGATTAAAGATGAGCCCATATTTAAAAATATGCAGCCACATTTCTTCTGTACTACCATTGCAAAATTTATTTATGTCCAGCTTTGTATACAGAATCATATTAAGCTGGAGCAATTTGTTGTTTTACTTTACAAACCAACACATTTCAATTTAATTCAATAAGGTTTGTTTCTACACACAATCTCTTAAGATTTCCTAATAAGAATCCTGCCTTGGCCCTGAAGAGCTGCTCTTCCTGTAAGTCTATCAACTATTGTCTTGCAAGTAATTATAGTATACTGTTTCTTACATGAACACAAACAGAGTTTTCTTGGTGGCATTTGAACTTTGAACTATGCCTGCACAAAATGTATTGGCATCAGAAGAAGGAAAGGCAGATATGAAATTATTTAGTAAAACCAGATCACTCAAGAAAACTTTGGCAGTCCATATCTGAATGCCCAGGGCTATACTTGCATTAAAAGTTGAAATAAACAACAATATATCTTGTCCAAAATGAAGAGTGGACAAGGGAAGAAAACCTAAACATAACTCTCTTGTTAGTGATTTCATTTGGACTAAGAACATGAATAATATTGATATTTAATATTTGGCATGATATTAATTCCAAAGAAATTGGTATTGGAAACCTCCATGATTCCTGCTCCAAGGTTTATGAAGGCAGAGATGAGAAAACTATGAAAATATAGGAACATGTTCAGTAAGATTGTCAGTTACGATTCTATCCTTGCATTACTTGAGTGACTACACTCATAAAGAAACACAGTTTTAGGTACAGACATTTGTAAAATGTTGCCTAAACACATTGATCCCAATGCAGATAGACTTTCAGAAAAGCTATAAACCTGATCCCCTGGTGTTGCCTCTCCAAGGGAAGCATATGTCCAGAAATATTTTATGACATGTGCCAATTCCACAAATGGGTGCTCTTTGTATGAAGAATAGTATACATTTCTTCATCCCAATCAGCATGCCCATTGACCTTGTTGACTGAGAATGATAAGATTGTAATCCAGCACCTATGGACTGACAATTACATGGAAAGCCTCAGAAAGTAGAAGGTGATTTTCCAGTGAATCCAAGTCTTCCACCAGCACTGCACTCACCAGCTCTCATCCAAGTGGAATTGATTGTAGAAAAAAAAAAGTACAGCTTCCCTACAAGCAGGAGGAGCTGTGGTGGCACAGTGGTTAGAATGCAGTATTGCAGGCTAATTCAGCTCACTGCCAGGAGTTCGATCCTCACCTGCTCAAGATTGACTCCACCTTCCATCCTTCCGAAGTCAATAAAATCAGGGCCCAGATTGTTGGGAGCAATATGCTGACTCTGTAAATTGTTTAGAGAGGGTTGTAAAGCACCATGAAGCTCAATATAAGTCTAAATGCTGTTGCTATTGTTATTGTGAAGCAGAATTTTGTGTGCAAATGAAAAAAACCCTGGAATGGATTGTACATCTACCTTAGTATTAACTACCCATCAAGAAAGAACAATACTTCTACAGTTTTTTAAACTCTTAAAACATTGGTTAACATTGTACAACTGGAATAATGTAATGGAAACACTGCAGTGGATAACGTGAAGTATATTAATGTTTTATGGCTGACTGAAAATCAAGGAGAAAGTCAAGAAGCACACCACTTTCCCCTCACATCCCCAAATAGCTTAGCTAGGAGTTAACCCGGCTTCTGTGCTGATTACTTGGGCAGCCAGAGTTCATAAGCATCTCTTGAAAAAATACTGTGTAGTTGTTTACATTAAGTGACATTTCAGGGGTCCCGGCATTGGGGAAACAGGCCTGCTTGCTGCTGTCTTGGCTTTCTCTGGCCATTGCTGTTTTAAAAAAATTAAATAAGGGGAGAGGGTTTTGACATGTAATATGAGTATTTTATAGAATTTAGGAGCAGGATCAAGCCAGTCCTTGAGAGACAAGAGCTGGTGGGTGGGGTGGATATATTTCTAGTTCAGAACCATGTTACAAATCAAGACAAAAATCAGCAAAAACTGGGCCTGCCTTTGTGTGAGAGAGTAATTTGTAAATGTGATTTGTCACCTCAAAAGCCATAAGAAGCACCCCGAGGGGTGGGAGCCGGTGCTTCTGGTGCAGTGCATTTAAGCCTAATTGCTGAAAGAGAAAGACAAGTAGATGTGAGAAGAGGATCAGGAGAGCATTCTGATGAGAGTGATGTCTTCACTAACTCGGTGGTGCAATGCAGTAAGCTGGGTGGGTAAAATGCTCTGTCTGGATATAAACTGCAAAGAACGAGGGCTGTCAGAAATAGCTGCATAGAAAGGCTGGGGGAGAGAGAGAGAAAGAGAGAGACAGCTGGCAAGAGAAACTTTGCTGGGTGGAAATAGCTGTCTCCCCCGTGGGAAATTCTTGATATTGCAGTTCAATTCATTGTTGCTTTTCATTGTCACAACATTTCGGTTTCATTTTTCTTTTGTATGCAAATCAGCCTTTCTCAAAGAGAGAAAAAAAATGGGCATGCACCAAGCCCTCGTCTTGCTCCTCTGTCTCTAGCATGACTGCAGAATGATTCCCCTTTGATCCAGACGGTTTCCTTTTTCTCTTCCAGCCTTCCCAACTGGCAACATTGTTCGGAGAATATTGAAATATGCTTTAGGAGGGGTCTCCTTAGATGCAGATTCTGAAGAGCCGAGACTGTATACTTTTGACTGCATGGCATCATTCTGGATGCTGATGAGCAAAGTGCCTTTGTCTGGCTGGAAGATAAATCCCTTCTTGTGCTAGTAGAAAGCTGCTGCAATTGTGTTCTACAATAGTCCAGGGCTAACCATTGAATGTATTGCAAAAACATCTACTCTAATCATTGTGGCAATCACCGTATAGATTGCCATCCCACCCCATCCCCCGACTGTAAAATCAGTACAATCAGAAGCACAGAGGATGCCTGAGGCTCACTGGCAGATTTCCCTCCTTAGTACTCCTTGGGGCCCATTTTCTCATGATGAACAGCACTGCAGCAGGAATGAACAGATCACCCAGGACAGCTTATCCTAGATGCCATCTGGGCAGGGTTTAGAGAGGGATCCCAATGGGTTACCACCAGCACCTAGCCCTGTGGTTCTCAACCTTTTTAATGCTGCGACCCCCAACTGGTCGTAAGTCGAGGACTAAACCGGTCGTAAGTCGAGGACTAAACCGGTCGTAAGTCGAGGACTAAACCAGTCGTAAGTCGAGGACTACCCAACCGGTCGTAAGTCGAGGACTTTCCCTGCCCAGGAGCACCGCACATGCGTGGTTCCACCCCCTGCGCCGGCCGAGGCGTAGCTGGCAAGCGGCAGAGACGGAGCAGGCCGACCACCAGCTGGCCCAGCCCAAGGGAGGTAAGGCACCCGCCAGAAAAGGGGGAAAAAATGGCGGACAAAAAAATGGCGGACAAAAAAAATGGCGGACAGCCTTGCTTGGTGACCCCCGTGAAATGGTCGATCGACCCCAAATGGGGTCGCGACCCATAGGTTGAGAACTGCTGACCTAGCCAAAGCATTTCAGCAGAGGTCACTGTTGGTTCCTGTTGCTTCCTTTCAATTTTCTTTTATTTTCTGGACTGTCACTTTAAACAGTTTCAAACTCCCCCCTTTTAATGAGCCAGCATCATTGTAGGTCAGGATGCGATAGGAAAGACTTGGCTTAAACCACATTTAGCTGCTCAGCACTGCATAAAGCTGTGCTGCATAGCCCAACAACAGAGCCCTGCAAGAGGGAGCCCTCTAGAGCAGTATTTCTCAACTTCAGCAACTTTAAGATCTGCAAACTTCAGGTCCCAAAATTCTCTAGTTCTAGTAATCAAGAAGAGAGAAACTTTCAGCTGGTTGGTGGTGGAATTCTGGAATTTGAAGTCCACTCAAACAAAAGCTTCTAAGGCTGATAAACACTGACCTATGGCATTTAACATATGCTTCATTTTTTTTAAAAAAAAAAATCATTTTAATTTAGAGCATTCATCCTTTTAAGCTGTCTAAACAACTTCACACCATATGCACCCCTTTTAAATCCTTCTTTTAAAAAAAAAAAAAAAAAGCCATTAGTCCTATCTCTGTCCCTCTATGGAGACCTTATGTAGTCCAGTTTAAATCTGCTGTATAGATAAGACAATACAAGTGATCTTCAACTTATGACTACAATTGGGACCAGAATCTTGGTTGTTGAATGAGGCAGTCATTAAGTGAGATGTCACATGAACATTCAGTCAACGATCTCAGTCCTGGCACTCCAGTTGCCATTGTTAAGCAAGAATCATTGGTCTCTAAGCAGGCAGAGTTCCAGGTGAGGAGTGTAGTGGTGCCTTGGTGGGAGAAGCCCAATGCAAGCCATGTGCAAGTTGTGGGGTGTTCCTGCAGTGCACACACCTTTGGCTGTTTTTCTCCCATTACTGTACAAACAAGTGCTGTTCTCCATGCTGATATCCAATTCACATACTCCTTCAGATTCTGCAAATCTCATTTGCCATTCTTTCTCCAAATCACAAAATTTGCAGAGTGAGGCTTCCAAAGCATTGCAAGAATTGGATGCTGGCACGGATAATGCTGTGCTAATATGTCAGCAGTGGGAGAAAAATGACTGAAGGTGAGCAGTTGAGTTGCAGTATTCCTGAGGTCATAAGTGCAGGCAGACTGCCAAATGCCTAATTTTTAGTCCCATGGTTGCTAAATCTACTTTTATTATAAAATTACAGGAACAGAATCTTGAAAATCTCAACACACTTCTTTTGTGTTCAAGAGAATTAGGGAGGGTCATGTCTGAGATGCTGAGATGCTCCCTCAGATTAAGACTCGGGCTCAAATTTCTTTTGTCTGGCTGTTGCCTTGGTTGCAGCTCATCCTCCTGTCCCCGCTCACGGCTATTGCGATTACTTCAGTATACAGATGCAGAAATTATGCAAATCTATTACTTTTTTGTTTTTAATACTTTTTATAGTATTACCACTCCTCTGTTAGTAAAAAGATCCATCTGTATCCATCCACCAGCTATTAAAGCTTTGATTGCTCCAATATACTATCTTCCCTCGAACATCTCCAGTCTTTTTTTCTATCATTACTACATACTGCAACTCTTCAGCAGAACTAATCTTTCTGCATCTATAAAGTGCTTAGAAAGAAGCAGATGCTTTATAAATGCTTTATATGTTTTTTAAGATCATTGGCATTTACAACAATAACAATAATCCAAATAATAATCCTGGAAGCAGCAAACTGTATAGGGTGGGATGGCCTGATAAGCAATAAGTATCACTCAGTGACTAGGCTCAAACTACGTATTGCGGACTCTGAGAAGTTGTTTCTTGCATCCTGGAGCATCTCCAAAGTATCATAACATATATACAGTAAGAATATTAATATGTATATAATGTTAGTAAACCCTTAACCAGAGTTTACTGAAAGGCTTAGGAGCCTACAAACCCACATTAGACATGGGATTGGACTTTTCAGAGGAAGGACCCCAATGTTGCACCAATTCCCTGTCCCAAATTCTGTTGGCTGCAACAAACAGAAGGTCATCCTGGTGAGGGAAAGCACAGCTGCTCAGAGCCCATATCATCATTAGTACTACTCACAGACTGTTTGGACTGTTGCCCAACTCAGAGAAATTGGAGAGAGCTGCATGAAGAGCAAGGATGAAAGCTAGAGGACAAATAAATATTCTGGAAGAAATTTTGCCACTTAGAATTCAGTCATCAAGCTTAAGTATTATTCCATTAACACCACAGTTGTATAACCAGAGGCAAAACTACTTAAACATACTGCAGCAGCCCCCCTCCCCTTCATTAGTAATGGTGTAAATAAATATTTATATGGATTATTCAAGTTTAGCTAATCCCTTTTCGATATACAAGTTACTCCGCATACAGTAAAACCTGGCCCTTCTGTGATGCTCACTTGGGCCAGTCTTAGGCTCCTTAGAGACCACACCTGGCTTTCTTTCTTTCATTCATTTAGTTTCTTTTATTTAAATGCAAAATAGCATCTTTCAAGGTAAAATAGCTTTGGTCTTTACTTTTTATAGGCAATGGGTCCTGTCAGACTCTCTCATCCTCAGCTAAATAAACTAAAGTTAACACAGCTGGAACAGATCCTCAGCCTTACTCCAGAAGAGCACAGATAATCAGAGCAGGCAGGGCAGGCTGGATGCATTCAGTCTAAGAACCTTTGGTCACTTGCACCAATCAACATACTGTGCAACCTACTGTATTTTTTGTGCTCTGGCTTCACCGTGTTGCTTTTAAACCGTCCCTGGACCATAAATGAGACAGCTGTACATCATCCTTAATTGTCAAGAGGTTAAAGTAATATTTTCCCAGTCATTCTGACACCTTCCAAAAGTAGCCTCAAGGCATTAAATCCTATTAAATTTCACCACTAAATTAGAGAAAAGTTAGGTGATTGCTGCTATTTGAAGCAGAGGCCAGAGTGGCAGGCCAGAGAAGAGCAATTGAGACTATACATCTCATGCGAATCTAGTTTTCAGTTGCCTCAAGCATGGGTGGATACAATTTTTAACTCAGCAGCAGGAAATGACCTAAGATTACCTTGTGTTCAATTGGCTGGCTCTACTATTTAAGTGTTAAATTAATACTGCTGACTCTGCAATTATTTATTCCTGCAGTAAATAAACATTGAGTGGGAAATAATCTCACCTCTTAAGAGATAATCAGGGATAAATTTGGCAACAAAATTCAGAATGGAGAAATGTATAAATCTGTCCAATGCAGTTGAATTTGGAAAGCGCCAAAACTGAAAACATATAACGATGTAATCTATGCCCCCCATTCTAAGTAACTCTTCATTGTACTATTTTCAGCCCCCAATACCTTCACATTGTTTTAAAGCTGGCTCATGAGATCATCTTACACCAGTGCAGACCTTAGAATGCAAAAAACACCCTACTCTGGGCACTGAACCCACCCACTGCATCCAAGCTCTTTAAAAAAAAAAAGCAAGTTTGATGCTTTGCAGCTGCCTGGTATCTGCCAAAGAAAAGGACAAAACAGATGGAACTTTTCTAATTTCACCCCAGCTCCTTTTGCCTGGAGCACTGTATGTAATGGAACAGTTGCAGCATCTACAAAGAATGAAAATCATCCATATTAATTTCAGTAGAGTTTTAATATATAATCAATTGGGTGGTGTAAATATGTTTAGCAATGTGCAAAAATATTTTTTTTAATCTGAGTGGTTGCTGTGAAGGGGGATTTGTGAAGCCATCAAGCCATCTTTCTCCTTCAAGGATTCATGAAAAGAATGTTATATCAGCTGAACCCCAGAAACAGAAGGTGGGTGAGACAGGGTTCATGCTAATAGAAAAGCAAATCATTTAAAGGCTTTGTATAAAGACTGTACAGTCCCCTTCCCATGGCTTGGTGTATAACAAATCAAGAAATCTAAGGACACCTTGTCTATCTTCAGGAGATTCCATGTCCTTATAGCTCTAACTTTGTTCCCATCAAGTCTTACCCCAAGTCACTACATGGACAATATATTTAACAAAATCTACCTTAAATTGGATCTTATTTTTATTAAACTTAATATTTTTAGCATGCATTATTGCCATTATCTGATGCAAAATATGAACATGGTCTTCTGGAGTCTTTGCTGCAATAATCATATCATCTGCTGTCATGTGCAATATATCCCCCTTATATGTCCAATTTTTTCTCCTCTTCTCCTCCTTCTTTGTTGAAATAGTTCAGCAGAAGACTTTAGCCCAAATGGAAGGCAATGGAAAGAACATCTTCCACAAGGAGTATGAAATATCCATCACCATGATCACTCTTTCATCTAATCTAAATTCACATGCCAAGACCTATCCATCTTGTCAAGAACAATAAATATCTTTATTCCTGCCAAATGATGCAAAATTTCTTCATTTGTGGGAATGGTGTAATGCTGTCTATATACAGCCTTATTTAGATCACAAGAATCCAAATATATATTTAACTCATTTTTCTTTTCTGTAGTGACCAAGTTACTAACCTAGTTTGTGGGTCCTGTGACTCTAGATGTTACTCCTACTCCTACTTCATCCAAAATAGCGTCTTTCAATCTATTTAATATAGCAAACCTTTCTGCATTCAGGCATAATAGGAATAACTGCTGGATCAATGTGAATATGGTAAGACCTTCAGAATCTCCCAAGCCTTCAAACATATCAGATTAAACAGCAATCCGCTAATGTCAAATTAATGGTTCAGCTGTGTTCATCATATCAACCTGCTGAACAAAATGTAAAAAATTTCCCAAGCTGCATTTCCCAATGTTGGAACTGAAACATTTGTTATAATGAAATAGCAATCTTGTTGTCTTTGTATCTTGACTTTTCAAATAATTCCTAAGGACTATATAATAGTTCCTCCATAAACTACCAGGGAAATACTACTCATAATCAGCTTAGTAGAGATGATTGGTGTTTCTTCCTCCAATTTTAAAACCACCCTCATCTTCTTCCATTTCAATTCACAGTTATTAGTTTTTGCTTTAAGTTGAGTAAAAAAAAAAACTTTCAAAAGTATGTTGCAAGGCACAAACAACAGCTCCACACACAAAGGGTTTGAAATGATTGATTTATTGCTCAAGCCTATACACAGGTTTGCACGTGGATAAAACTAAATAAGGGCCAATAGCATTCAAGGGGGGTTGGACTTACTGAATTAACAAATTAAACATAATACAACATATTGTAATGCAGTATTGCTCATATTTGGAAACTCATGTTATCATCCTACAATATTCCTTATGTTGGATGTCTTTGAGGGATAAACCTATTTTGCTGGTTGTTGGGTTTTTTGTGTTCTGTTAAACATCATATTTATAGGAGATAATAAAGTTATATAAAAATTGAGAAGATGAAGAAAAATAAAGAACAAATGGAAAAAATAGCTGTAGTGGGGGAAAGAGAGAATGGGAAATTTTAATGTTGATAGGTTGTATACATCAGCAGTCTGATGCTGTAAATCAAATGTAGATTTGTTTTTCTAGTAGCATATAACAATTCTTTTGGCCATTTTCTTGTATAAACAATCTATAATTCTTGGCAAGCATTTCAGATACTAGGGACGTGGCCAAAAAGAACATGTGCAGCCCTGAAAAGCAATAATTACTCTGGAGCCACATGAACACTTCTGTGAATTTCAGCCCCTAATATGTCAATCCTAGAATAAAACTAATCCCATATACACTTATACTAATACTCCAACTTCCAAACAGTGGTTCCAAAAATCCAGACTAAGTCTAGGGTCTCATGTGGTTGAAATGCTCTGCTCCTTGTGTAGCATACTTGGCAGCTCTGTGCTGTGAAAAACAAAGTATGGTAATTTCCAGTGGTGTAATCACTCATGTAGCAAATTTCAGATGAGAACAGTGAATGATACTGTACTTATGCATAGTTCTTGCACATGTTTAGATGGAAATTGCATAGTCTCTTTCCTGGAAGAGTCATTCTCCTGCTTGGGAGAAAAACAACATTTTTCCTGCTGGTTTTTTTTTTGTGTGTGTGTAGGACAAGCCCTGCCCAAAGCAGCAATGTGACCAAGGTAGTTAAAGATAGAACAATCATGGCTAAGAGGTCAATACTCTTGAATCCAAAGCAGAATTCAGGTATGATTTTCTTTCAGGGGTTCAGACTAAAATATATCTGCCTCTCTTTTTTATTTTGGCTGATCTCATCAAGTCCTGGGAAATTCAAAGAAAACAAATCAAAACCACAAAATGCAAAGGAAATGCTTGGAGTAATCATGAAAGAACATTATTTCAACTAAATAGACCAGGGCTGACCAGACTTCAGGCTTACCTGATTTATCTTTGAGACCAGGGGATTGTTTTTTGGTCCAAAACTAAATATTCATTTACCAGGCCATCACTATCAGATGGGAGTCACCAAAGGGTTGTGTATACAAAAGGGGGTGGGATTTGCATCTGAATACTGCTCCCATTACCTTGTCTTTTGTGATCTCCCTCCCACCAGATGCCCCTGAACCAGAACCAAAGAAAAAGAACATTCACTTAAGAAAATACCTAACCATATACTCAGATCAGAATGTGCCAGGATAGTTCTTTCATTCACTCTCAGTTCCTCCTTATACTGTATATACAGTAGATATCTTAACTTAGAGTAAAGGCTTTGTTTTATTTTGTTTTGCTTCTGGTAGTCAAAAATCAAATCTTGACTCTACATTTAAAATAAATCCCAGCCTAATTTCTGTCCAGTTCCAATATAACATAAAAAAGCCAAACAAAAAATATCTCTAGTGAGTATTATTTTTTTACAGAATAAAGCAGAAAATACCAGAAATATATAACTTTGTAAGAATGACGGCAAGAGAGAAATTAGTCTTGTACTGAGTTTAATGTACAATTACCTAGTTCTCCATATTCAAATCTATATATGATCTGGAAATTTTTATTCATAAAATTATACTCAAGGAATCAAGTACTGAGAATCTCCATAAACAGTCAGTGACTAACTATTATTACTGTATATTAGCCTGAAAGGAAAATTATCTGAATTCAAGGCAATTCTCCCCACAAAGGAAACATTAAATGGGGAAAAGGCCTTTTGTGCCTCCACTATTTATAGATTGATTTGATTTCTATAGCCACCCATCTCAACAAAATACAAATTCTCTGTGAATTTCAGAATGCCTTTCCATAATATAATTAAATTTAGGAAAAATAGTCTTTCTTTTAGGTAAACCCAAACAAAAAAATTAATCAGCCACGCACTGGTCTGTCCCTCTACATATGATGAAAAGGACAATACAGAGACCAAAGCAAGGAAAATAATATAATGTTATATACTTTCCAGATTCAGGGTATATAAAATGTCTACCTCTCAGATGATCAGGGCCCAGCATTTAATATTCTTCACTGATGCTTTGATAGGCATGAAGTTCTCTCATAAAGCATCCTATATTTGAATTCTTTCACTGAGCAGGAGATTGATTCAATTGCCTAAATAGTTCATTTCACTTTATAATTATATGATTCTGTATTATAGACCAGGAAAATGTTATTACATTTTTATTTCCTAGCTGGGATTAATTTTTATTTAAATTTATCAAGACCACTAAGAACAAATTCCACTACTTATTATAAATTATGTTAGAGCTGTGTTGAATTCAAGAAAACACAAATCCAAACCAGTACAGTATTTATTCTTGTAATACCCAACAAAAGAGAAAATGGACATGGAAGAAAAGGAAGGAAGTGAAAGTAGAAGAAATTATCCAGGTCCTAAATGAAAATTTTTTTTAAAGTAGCTAAATCAGTGAAGAGAATGAACAGAAAGAGGATGTATGGAAAGAGGATGTGAAATCTGTTGGGAAGAGATTGAAAAGAATTCTGTCCCCAAGTGCCACAAAAGTGTGTGAGATTAGGAAATTTGCAAAAGAGTGATTGGTGGAATGATAAAATGAGTTGTGGAAGAGGAAGAATATATAAGGGAATACTTGCTACAGAAAATAATGAGAAATATAATATATATATATATATATATATATATATAGGCGCCTGCAAAGCCTGGTTAAGATTAAAAGCTGTAGTAGAGAAAATGTGAAGTGGGTGAAAACAGTTTTAAAAGGAACCTTTAGCAGAGTGAATGGAAGTAAGAATAAAAGTGATAAAGATTTGAGTTTAAAGTGAAGCAAGAACTTCTGGGCTAGAGAAATCTCTAGCGCTTCCTATGTGTGTATTTCAGAAATAAAAAATGGCCTTTCTGCTCCTTCCAACTCAGGAGACAGAGGCCATTTCCTCACTAGTGATTTATGGCTTTTTCTAGCGTCATCCAACCATTGTTGCACTGATATAACAGTAATGAGGGCAGGCTTTACATTGCCGCAACAATGGCTGGATAACACGAGAGGGCTTTAGAAGATACCAGCCAGGAAATGACCAGAAAATAGAAATGGCGTTTCCTCGTAGTGTCAGGCCAATGGTGGGAAGGTGCCATCTGCAGACAAAGGCAGCTGATTTCCTCTGCTTCAGCTGTGCAAGCCTTTGGGATTACTAGCATTTATAGTTACACAGGAGAGACAGTCAGCCAAATTGATTATTCCAATAGAATCCACTGAACTAAAAACAGAATGACACCAAGGAAAAACTTGTCCTTCCTGCTTCTTTTTTTTCACTTCCGCTTTTATCCAAAACTGCAGAAGACCAAATTAGCTGTCACCGAGTTACTAAATTTAAAACATTTGCCACAGCTTTGAGGGTTATTCTCTCTGCCTGCGTTGTTTCACTTGGCAATTCGGTCTTTTTAATCACATTGTGTGATAAGATGACAATTACAGGCAGAGATCCAAGACCTGCAGAGAGAGCTGACTCACCCTGAAATTATTACAATTTTAGGGCCTTCCTTTGCTGCCAGCTTTAAGCCACCTTCCTAATTTTCTGATTCTTGATTATATGGGTAATAATAATAAATAATCATTATTGTAGTGGTCTGACTTTGCCACCATGGTTAGCGCTGAATAAGTTTTCATTTTAATTAGTTAATGTAGCTCCATGTGTGTGGCTGTGTGTATGTCTCTGTGTGTGTGGGTTTGTGTTTGTGTGCTTTAAGTGGTTTTGGCGGTGGAGAGTGGAAATTGTCTAGAGAGTACTTGTCTGAAATGGAATAGGTTCTCCTGCTCAAGCAGGGGTTTGGACTAGATTACCTCCAAGGTCCCTTTTAACTCTGTTATTCTATGTTCTATATGAGGACATTGCTCTGCATCGAGGAGATGATCAAGATTCACTGGAGGCATAAAGCAGAAGTTGGATGGCCAAGTCTTAGAAGTTCTACTGGTATAGCTAAAAGAATTTTGCACCTAGCACAAATTGAATAAAGTTCTAGGCAAAGAGTTGATATATGAGCTCCTTTCACCTCTAACATAACTTTATTGAAAATCAGAGCTAGAAAAAATTCTTGTTTCCAAAGAGGTTGCCCGCTGAGGACCACAATGGTAGGAGATATGATGTCATTAGAATAGGCAGGTTTACAGGGACTCACCACTTCATCACTCTGTTAATAGATACATTACACCTATTGAAAGTTTAGCATATCTATATTCCTTCCCTGTTGAAAATCAGGGAAAACCACACCATTTTTATTCAGCTGTTTGTGCCAAATTTGGCTATATTATTGAGGAGCAGGGGATGCTGAAGACAAAGGTTGGGTAAGGTACATACAGCTTGGGATCCATAATTAGTAGATCTGCTCAGAATATTTAGTTCACTGTAATTCATTGCTAGATAAATAGTTGTAGGATTTATAACATTTATCTGTAAATTAATCCCATTGAACTAGGTAACACTTAACTCCAAATAGGCATGCACAAGATTGATTAGTGAGTTATGTAAAAATTGAAAGAAATTATATATATAAGAAAATAAATAAACAGTTGGATTTATTGCAAAAAAAACCCCTTGACTTTCTCCACTAAAACTTTAATACAATGTTAGAGAAATCTTACAAAGATGGTATCATGCATCAATTTGATTATAATCTTGCCAATACACTCTATTAAATTAATGCAATTTTAGCAGAAGGTACTATCACTTATGGATTGTTTTCATGGTCATTTGTTGATAATTTCCTGAAATAGATTGAAAAGGTAGTTAATTAGATTCATCAAGTTCAAATCTAAAATTATTCTAGCATTTTTTGAAAAGAATTTATTGTGTCTAATGTAAAGGTTAAATACACGTTATGGATGAGATTCCTTTACTATTAAACAAAGTCGCTGTATTCTTTAGATGTAAATTAGTGGTAATTGGTAAGAATGAAATGGTTGAACTTGATTCTTATGAAACCAAGTTGAAACTTGTGATCAATCTTTTTAAAAACACATTAAGCAATAAAAGGGTATTCATAAGTCTATAAAATCCTCTAGCTACCCATTCCTTTTCTGAACACATTTATCCTCATGCTTCTAAATATAATAATGCAAAAACAGAAGAAAGATTGAGAGCCAAAAACTGTTACCACCTTTTCCAAATTTTTAAGTAGAGTTTTAAGTGTGGATTTAAGTAGTAGTGGTTAATTTCTTACTGTAAAGCGAAAATGGGATTGTTTTGACTAATAAAAAAATTAATCCAACTCAATCCGTACCCATTAAACACTATTTGTTTTTCTGATGTTATGAAGTAATTGAAGATAAAGCTCAGATTTGGTAGGTCTAAAGTGCTATCATGCTTGCTGACAAGGTCATGGCAAAATTTCCTAGGGCTTGAGTAGCTCATACTCAGGTTAAGACTCTAAGACACAAGACATAATCTAGATAGATCAGAATCTTTATTGTTGGGGCATTTTGGCATAACTAATATGTCCCACAACTTTTATTGTGCTTTTGTTGATCAGCTGCTTTGCTGATTTAGCTGCAACAAACTGAGCTAGTTCTCCTCCTTTGGATTCTGTAAAGAAGAGAACATTTTATTGTGTGAGATTTGTTTGTTTGTTTATGTATTAGTAGATCAAATAAACCCTTTACACTTTTTTAACAGAACAGGTCCAGATATTCCACACATCCAGAAACATCATAGCACATATTCATATAAAAATATGAAAATCTGAGCTGCTGTAATGCAAATGATTCATTGGCTGGTTGATCTGTGTTTGATAGAAGATAACATTTGTAGTTCAAGTTTGAACTGTGGTGNCCTAGGGAGGATTTTAAATTGGGTTTATTTTAAATCGGGTTTATTTTAAGAAAAATTTTTAAGCAGCACAACTCTAAACAATTGGTTTTAATTTGGTTTTATTTGGTGGGGATTGTAAATACGTTTCTGTTTTTAAATATGTTGTGAGCCGCCCTGAGTCCCGTTGGGAGAAGGGCGGGATATAAATCAAATAAATAAAATAAAATAAATAAATAAATAAAGCATCCTATATTTGAATTCCTTCACTGAGCAGGAGATTGATTCAATTGCCTAAATAGTTCATTTCACTTTATAATTATATGATTCTGTATTATAGACCAGGAAAATGTTATTACATTTTTATTTCCTAGCTGGGATTAATTTTTATTTAAATTTATCAAGACCACTAAGAACAAATTCCACTACTTATTATAAATTATGTTAGAGCTGTGTTGAATTCAAGAAAACACAAATCCAAACCAGTACAGTATTTATTCTTGTAATACCCAATGAAAGAGAAAATGGACATGGAAGAAAAGGAAGGAAGTGAAAGTAGAAGAAATTATCCAGGTCTTAAATGAAAAACTTTTTTAAAGTAGCTAAATCAGTGAAGAGAATGAACAGAAAGAGGATATATGGAAAGAGGATGTGAAATCTGTTGGGAAGAGATTGAAAAGAATTCTGTCCCCAAGTGCCACAAAAGTGTGTGAGATTAGGAAATTTGCAAAAGAGTCATTGGTGGAATGATAAAATGAGTTGTGGAAGAGGAAGAATATATAAGGGAATATTTGCTACAGAAAATAATATAATATATATATAGGCGCTTGCAAAGCCTGGTTAAGATTAAAAGCCGTAGTAGAGAAAATGTGAAGTGGGTGAAAACAGTTTTAAAAGGAACCTTTAGCAGAGTGAATGGAAGTAAGAATAAAAGTGATAAAGATTTGAGTTTAAAGTGAAGTAAGAACTTCTGGGCTAGAGAAATCTCTAGCGCTTCCTATGTGTGTATTTCAGAAATAAAAAATGGCCTTTCTGCTCCTTCCAACTCAGGAGACAGAGGCCATTTCCTCACTAGTGATTTATGGCTTTTTCTAGCGTCATCCAACCATTGTTGCACTGATATAACAATAATGAGGGCAGGCTTTACATTGCCGCAACAATGGCTGGATAACACGAGAGGGCTTTAGAAGATACCAGCCAGGAAATGACCAGAAAATAGAAATGGCGTTTCCTCGTAGTGTCAGGCCAATGGTGGGAAGGTGCCATCTGCAGACAAAGGCAGCTGATTTCCTCTGCTTCAGCTGTGCAAGCCTTTGGGATTACTAGCATTTATAGTTACACAGGAGAGACAGTCAGCCAAATTGATTATTCCAATAGAATCCACTGAACTAAAAACAGAATGACACCAAGGAAAAACTTGTCCTTCCTGCTTCTTTTTTTTCACTTCCGCTTTTATCCAAAACTGCAGAAGACCAAATTAGCTGTCACCGAGTTACTAAATTTAAAACATTTGCCACAGCTTTGAGGATTATTCTCTCTGCCTGCGTTGTTTCACTTGGCAATTCGGTCTTTTTAATCACATTGTGTGATAAGATGACAATTACAGGCAGAGATCCAAGACCTGCAGAGAGAGCTGACTCACCCTGAAATTATTACAATTTTAGGGCCTTCCTTTGCTGCCAGCTTTAAGCCACCTTCCTAATTTTCTGATTCTTGATTATATGGGTAATAATAATAAATAATCATTATTGTAGTGGTCTGACTTTGCCACCATGGTTAGCGCTGAGTAAGTTTTCATTTTAATTAGTTAATGTAGCTCCATGTGTGTGGCTGTGTGTATGTCTCTGTGTGTGTGGGTTTGTGTTTGTGTGCTTTAAGTGGTTTTGGCGGTGGAGAGTGGAAATTGTCTAGAGAGTACTTGTCTGAAATGGAATAGGTTCTCATGCTCAAGCAGGGGTTTGGACTAGATTACCTCCAAGGTCCCTTCCAACTCTGTTATTCTATGTTCTATATGAGGACATTGCTCTGCATCGAGGAGATGATCAAGATTCACTGGAGGCATAAAGCAGAAGTTGGATGGCCAAGTCTTAGAAGTTCTACTGGTATAGCTAAAAGAATTTTGCACCTAGCACAAATTGAATAAAGTTCTAGGCAAAGAGTTGATATATGAGCTCCTTTCACTTCTAACATAATTTTATTGAAAATCAGAGCTAGAAAAAATTCTTGTTTCCAAAGAGGTTGCCCGCTGAGGACCACAATGGTAGGAGATATGATGTCATTAGAATAGGCAGGTTTACAGGGCCTCACCACTTCATCACTCTGTTAATAGATACATTACACCTATTGAAAGTTTAGCATATCTATATTCCTTCCCTGTTGAAAATCAGGGAAAACCACACCATTTTTATTCAGCTGTTTGTGCCAAATTTGGCTATATTATTGAGGAGCAGGGAATGCTGAAGACAAAGGTTGGGTAAGGTACATACAGCTTGGGATCCATAATTAGTAGATCTCCTCAGAAGATTTAATTCACTGTAATTCATTGCTAGATAAATAGTTGTAGGATTTATAACATTTATCTGTAAATTAATCCCATTGACCTAGGTAACACTTAACTCCAAATAGGCATGCACAAGATTGATTAGTGAGTTATGTAAAAATTGAAAGAAATTATATATATAAGAAAATAAATAAACAGTTGGATTTATTGCAAAAAAAAACCCTTGACTTTTTCCACTAAAACTTTAATACAATGTTAGAGAAATCTTACAAAGATGGTATCATGCATCAATTTGATTATAATCTTGCCAATACAATCTATTAAATTAATGCAATTTTAGCAGAAGGTACTATCACTTATGGATTGTTTTCATGGTCATTTGTTGATAATTTCCTGAAATAGATTGAAAAGGTAGTTAATTAGATTCATCAAGTTCAAATCTAAAATTATTCTAGCATTTTTTGAAAAGAATTTATTGTGTCTAATGTAAAGGTTAAATACACGTTATGGGTGAGATTCCTTTACTATTAAACAAAGTCGCTGTATTCTTTAGATGTAAATTAGTGGTAATTGGTAAGAATGAAATGGTTGAACTTGATTCTTATGAAACCAAGTTGAAACTTGTGATCAATCTTTTTAAAAACATATTAAGCAATAAAAGGGTATTCATAAGTCTATAAAATCCTCTAGCTACCCATTCCTGTTCTGAACACATTTATCCTCATGCTTCTAAATATAATAATGCAAAAACAGAAGAAAGATTGAGAGCCAAAAACTGTTACCACCTTTTCCAAATTTTTAAGTAGAGTTTTAAGTGTGGATTTAAGTAGTAGTGGTTAATTTCTTACTGTAAAGCGAAAATGGGATTGTTTTGACTAATAAAAAAATTAATCCAACTCAATCTGTACCCATTAAACACTATTTGTTTTTCTGATGTTATGAAGTAATTGAAGATAAAGCTCAGATTTGGTAGGTCTAAAGTGCTATCATGCTTGCTGACAAGGTCATGGCAAAATTTCCTAGGGCTTGAGTAGCTCATACTCAGGTTAAGACTCTAAGACACAAGACATAATCTAGATAGATCAGAATCTTTATTGTTGGGCCATTTTGGCATAACTAATATGTCAATTTCTGTCCCACAACTTTTATTGTGCTTTTGTTGATCAGCTGCTTTGCTGATTTAGCTGCAACAAACTGAGCTAGTTCTCCTCCTTTGGATTCTGTAAAGAAGAGAACATTCCATTGTGTGAGATTTGTTTGTTTGTATATGTATTAGTAGATCAAATAAACCCTTTACACTTTTTTAACAGAACAGGTCCAGATATTCCACACATCCAGAAACATCATAGCACATATTCATATAAAAATATGAAAATCTGAGCTGCTGTAATGCAAATGATTCATTGGCTGGTTGATCTGTGTTTGATAGAAGATAACATTTGTAGTTCAAGTTTGAACTGTGGTGTCCTTGGTGCTTTCTGTGCTTGGTGGTTTTCTTGCAGACATTTCTTTCCCAAACTAGGTAACATCACCAGTGCAGTGGTCTGTTTTCCAATACAAAGGGAAGACTATTGTAAGACTGCCTACCAGTGCCATCTCTACTGTCACATTTTGAGGCTTCTGATCAAAGACTTGTATCATGTAGTGGTTCAGCAGCAGGAAATGGTGCTCTCTTTAATTCCATGCTAGAAAGGAATATAGATCTT
The DNA here is from genome assembly GCF_001527695.2 of Protobothrops mucrosquamatus. NCBI lineage: Eukaryota > Metazoa > Chordata > Lepidosauria > Squamata > Viperidae > Protobothrops > Protobothrops mucrosquamatus. The sequence continues at coordinate 259,971 of NW_015386771.1, read as the reverse complement.
CATATTCAGCCCCTACAGAAGTCCTTTTAATGATTGCATGAGTCATGTATAAATGTGAGGGGGGTTGAAGCCTTTATTCTCCTTTCTTCTGTCATGTATGGACTCATTTGCCGGACCAGAGCTTTTTGCAGTGGTCTATTCATCTCAGGAAATAACTAGTCAGACCTCTAACGAAATTCTCTCTATTAAAACGAATGCTTAGCTATTCAATTTGTCCAGTTTTCGACTCATGAAGTCCATACTGATAGTTTCAAAAAAATGAACAAAATGCTTTCAGAGCTGCACTGCTATTGAATACCATGGACGGACGGACGGACAGACAGACAGACAGACAGACAGACAGACAGACAGACAGACAGACAGACAGACAGACAGACAGATAGATAGATAGATATAGATAGATAAATAATATACATACAGATATACAGTAGATATAGTTATACAGATATAGATATAGCTAGATAATAGATAATTGTCAAAAAGCATATTCAAAAGTGCCAATATATTCATTTGAACTGCCTGGACTCCTGATTCCTATAGGTTTGCTCTATTTTTATTTACACACAGCCCATCTTTTTAACAATACTCACAGCAACTTGGCACAAACATCAACTAATAGGTCTCTATAAACATAAATAGGGATTTTCCTCCCCATTTCATTGCATGAAATGATGAAAATATGTTGTTTTGTTTGAAGAAGAAGAAGAATAATAATAATAATAATAATAATAATAATAATAATAATAATAATAATAATAATAATAATAATAATAATAATAATAATAATAATAATAATAATAATAATAATAATAATAATAAAGTTGGAAGGGACCTTGGAGGTCATTGAGTCCAACCCCCTGCTCAGGCAGGAAACCCTATATCATTTCAGACAAATGCCTCTCCAGTCTCTTCTTTAAAACTTCCAGTGTTGGAGCATTCACAGCTTCTGGAGGCAGGTGGTTCCACTGGTTAATTGTTCTGTCAGAAAATTTCTCCTTAGTTCTAAGTTGCTTCTCTCTTTGGTTAGTTTCCATCCGTTACTTCTTGTCCTGCCTTCAGGTGCTTTGGAGAATAGCTTGGCTCCCTTTTCTTTGTGGCAACCCCTGAGATATTGGAACACTGCTGTCATGTCACCCCTCGTCCTTCTCTTCATTAGACTAGACATACCCAATTCCTTCCTTCCTTATATGTTTTTAGCCTCCAGTCCCCTGATCATCTTTGTTGCTCTTCTCTGTACTCTTTCTAGAGTCTCAGCATCTTTTTTTACATTTCTTGAGTATAAAAGGAGAAAGCAGTGAAACAAGCAAGCAAACAGAAGATTATATGTTCTGACTTAAAGGAAAATATGTTTTTGGGGAAAAACTCTGCCTAATAATATCGCTTTTTTGATTTAGGAATCCTTTGCCTGGGATTCCTGGGAATTACATTGAACAGCATCCGGTTGCATTCATGTAACACAATTATTGAATTCATTCATTTTCAGTGTACCATGAACCAACCAAATCAGCTTGCTGTATCCAATGCACTAAACCACAAAAAAAAAAAAAAGGAAGCTGAACGACCACATAACTACCACATAATTTTGCAGTTTAACCATGCAAAATTCCAGGTGGGGCCACTAGGTCTTTAACCGGTCCGGATAAGGATTAGAGCTGTGCAGACTTCAAAATAATTCAGAAGAAATGCTTTGGACCTCACATGAGTACAACACTACCCGAATAACAGAATAAAAGAATAAAAGAGTTGGAAGGGACCTAAAGGTCTTCTAGTCCAACCCTCTGCTTAAGCAGGACATTCTATGCCAGTGGTGACAAACCTATGGCACGCGTGTCAGAAGTGGCACTCAGAGCCCTCTCTGTGGGCACGCGTGCCATGCCCTGGAGATGGCGCGGGACTGGCTCCCGCTGCACTGGCCCCTCCCACCCAGTCTGCCATGACTACTGTGGCCACGCCCACCCGGCACCCGGTGATAAATAAGTGGGTTTTGGGTTGCAATTTGGGCACTGGGTCTCTAAAAGGTTCGCCATCACTGTTCTATGCCATTTCAAATGGGTGTCCAATCTCTTCTTAAAAACCTCCAGTGATGGAGCACTCACAACTTTTGAATGTCTACGGATATTCTCAATCATTTAATTGTTCTCACTGTCAGGAAATTTCATCTTATTCTATTTATTGAAACAGCCTGAATGTCTAGACTTCTGTGCAAGCTGGAAAAAAAAAAAGAGATGGCTGCTTTCCTAAGTCAACTTTGGGCCTCCAGCATGATGCACAGTTATTCTGTTACTTCTTATTCTGGCAAGCTAGCTTTATTTTAATTTTCTCTTCCACAAGAGACCAAGATTTTGATTCAGCTCTTGGTCACAGGTAATTAATCTGCATCAGCAATGCACAAGAAATGTTGCATCTGCCGACAAGGCCCCCTTGCTGGAGCAGATTATTAGGCATGTCATTCATTTACTTTCTCTTAGCCCTGTGGAAGAAAATACAAGCTACATAATTCTTGATTAAGATGCCCAACAGCCAGGGGGGTGTTTCGGGTTCAGCTGACTAAAGGAGAACTCAGGACTATGTAAGCTACTCTTTCTCTCTGTGGCCATTTTCAGCCTGCCCTCAGGCTTCCTTTTGAGGCATCACCGGGTTAAAAATATTCTCCTGGAAGGTATCATTGCCACACTGCTGCAGATGTCACTGACTTAGCACTTTCTGCAGGATCTATTAAAAGTAATGCCATTAATTACTTAGCGTGTCATCGTAGGACTGACTTCCAGTGGTTTCAAATAGCATATTCTCTGCTGCCCCAAATTAATCATCTCCTGGGTTCAGCTGGAGGGAGGGGGGGGAAAGGGGGGAGAGAGACTTTCAGCAGATAAGCAATGAGATTTTGCATGTATGGAGCAGTCCAGAATCTGTTACCAGGCTGCGCAGCGTAGGCAGTTGTCTGCAGGGAGAGCCTCGCATTCGACAAAGAGAAGCAACTGCCTTGGGAAGGAGATGGTGGGAATAGCTTTTTGGATTCCTTAGATGCTCCCCTCTATTGAAAGGGAAGATGTAACTACGCAACCCAATGGCCACCTAATTTGGTCTGTTTGCCTCAACAATCAGCTTGACCCACATTTTTGGTTGCCAGCGATAACACACAAAATGGTGCTCTTTCTCTAGAGTCTAGCCCATGCAGACACTCACATGTCTTGTAGGTGAATCATAAATGAGGATGATCAGATGGCATCTTCCAGCACACCAGAGACACAGGTTATTTTAGGGTCCAGGATAGCTTATTTATCATGCCCAGCTTGGCCTCTTCAATAGAGAGGGACAGCCAAAAAATTGACAAGGATTGCCTTTCTTACCTATCAGTTACTATCTGAGCTGTCCCTTCATTTTTAAAAAAATTTCTTTCTTTCTTTCTTTCTTTCTTTCTTTCTTTTTCTTTCTTTCTTTCTTTCTTTCCTTCTTTCTTTCCTTCCTTCCTTCCTTCCTCTCTCCCTTCCTCTCTCCCTTCCTTCCTCCCTTTCTCCCTTCCTTCCTTCCTTCCTTCCTTCCTTTCTTTCTTTCTTTCTTTCCTTCCTTCCTCCGTCCCTCCCTCCCTCCCTCCCTCCCTTCCTTCCTTCCTTCCTTCCTTCCTTCCTTCCTTTCTTTCTTTCTTTCTTTTTTTCTTTCTTTCTTTCCTTTTTTCTTTCTTTCTATATAAGGGTGCCCATCTATCCAGCTATGCTCTGGCCAGCATATGGAAAACATCAACAATTATAAAACATACTAAAATACCCCCAGTCAAGATCCCCCTCATTAGAAACCACAAAAGGCAGCCTCTCCATATATCCACAGCATAGCTCCAGAATACAACTGGCACCAATGCCAAAAGGCAAGGTTGGGGCCATCTGAAGGCTGTTCCATGAGGCAGGTGCCACCACAAATTTCACTTCCTAGGATCCATGTGAGACAGCTTCACTGAGGGGGCCTGGAGCAGGTATACTCTGCAAGTCCAACAGGCAGCATTCCCACCCCATGAGGGAGAGGCAGTCCTACAAATAATCTGGCCCCATGTCTTATAGGGTTTAAAGGTGACAGCAAGTACCCTAAATTCTACCTGGAAGTCTACTGGGAGCCAGTGCAGCTCATGTAGCAATGTTGTTACATGGGCATACCTTGGTGCACCCAATACTACACATGCCACAGCATTTTGGACTAAAAAGCTAAAGCTTCCAAATGCTTTTCTTATCCTCCAAAAACCAAGAAAGACACACTGAAGTTCTTCTAAGTAGTTTCCTTTATTATTCCCCACTTATAGGTAGAAGTCTTGCCAACTAAAGCAGACAGTATAAATATATACTTTGAGATAGAGGAGCAATCTTAACTGTCTTTCTCCACACAAGCCACCTAAACTTCATTGTCTTTTGCTCCTCTGGAATTTACTCCCTTCCTCCTGGGTATCCAAACTGCATTCCATCACATTCTTTCTAAGGGCTCTTCCACATGAAGGGGCCAGCCCTGGTTTTAGGTTGGTTGAAGATGCTCTCCCATTCCCAGGGTTGATTCAAATGGTAGGAAGTAGACTGCAAGTGGACACCACCACCACCACCACCACCTTGTCTACAAAATGTATTGGACTGGTTCTGGGTTTCCAGTTTCCAGTTTCTGTTTTGTGTTTCTATAGAATCTTGATGTCAACAACTGAAGCTTCATTCTCAACATTAGTGTGGGCAGGCATATGGCAAAAATGAAAGTATAGGAATTTCACCATATGCTCAGCCCATGAAATTAATCAAAATCTGAGATACCAGCTCAGATTCTTTTATGTGAAAACCCAGTGCAACATCAACATTCCTGGTGGTAAGATCTGTACAGCTGTAGAACACTCTACTATGGACATGGAGTAAATGTACTCTATGAAGTTCTTAAGAAGAAGGTGAAATAATATAATCAGCTTTCCTGCATATTGCAAAGGGTTGAAGATAATCCTTGTGGTACCCCCCATCTCTAAAGCCTATGATATTTTCTGGCTACCTTGAAAACACATCTGCAAAAGGAAGTCTGTGCATATGTGCATGTTGCTGCAGGGCCAGGCATGTTTCCTCTTCCTTTACTCTTTTACTGATACATACTTTTACTATCCTCTTCTTGCCCTTCCCACTGCCACCAGCATGTACATTTTAGCTCTACAAATATTTATCCGGGTTTCAAAATTACAACCTGGAAAGCAGCCCCTGGGATTGGCCACTAAGTCACGTGCAGAAATGTTGTGTGTACAGAGGTCTCTCATTCGTGAATGAAAGTTGCCTGGGATTTTGCTCTCCTTGCCTGGGTGCTGGTAAATGAGCACTAGTTCTTTTTGGATTTACAGGGATCGGCTTAGTCCCTCCCTGAGGAAGTGGTGGGAAGTCTAAAGCTATGACTGGAAATGTCCTAACAGTTATACTGAGAAACAAGTGGGAGGCAGATAGCCCAAAATAACTTGATTGCCCTAAAGCTGGGAAACAATACTTGGGCTGACAAAATACAAAGACAAAAAAAAAGCAATCAAGTTGCACTTTGCTAAGCTTGGGGGGGGGGGGAGCCCTGGGGCAGGAGGCATGGCATGTTTGTTGAAAAAGGTGAAGGTACAAGAGAGAAATCCTTGTTTGTTTACTTAAGAAAGCACTGCTAGCATTCTAATATTCCTGGTAGAATATAAACAGGATCTTCCCTCACTTCTTTTCTTTTTAAAATGTTACATAATGATTTGTGCCTGAAATGAACAGTTAATCAGTTAATGGATATTGCATAGGGAAAAATTCCCTGTATGAGAGGATTAAAAGGCCAGTACAACCATTGGACATTCTCTATTTTCTGCTGAAAGAAGCATTTGTGTTTTGCAGATGAGATGTCATTTCCACTTTCTAGGACCACAATAGTGCCATGCTTTCTGTTTTGAGAGGTTTGCCTAATTTCAGTGTCTGCTAATTCATATGTAGGGATGACAGTTGGGGGAAAAATGACATGGAAAAGACCTTGAATAGGAGAGTTATGTGTCTGTTGCTTAGATTATTGCCAGATGCTCACAGCTGAGTAACTTCCAGACCCCTCCTACCTTCTTAGTGTCATTTTTTCCCCAACTAGTCTGGACAGCCTTCAAGTAGAAAACAGCCCTTTGGGGAAGTACCGGTAGGTACATGACCTCCTGCCTTCAACTCTTTAAAGAAAGAAAAGGTAGAGGTTGCTCTAAATTAAGCTGAACTCCTGGCAGTAGTATTTCTTAGCAAAAATACATAAGTTGTTTGTCTTTGCCATCTTCCAAGATGTTTTTTTTTCATCATCCTAATCTAGTTAACCTTGACATTTTCCAAGTACTAACCTGTTCTGTCATCGTTCTGCGTCCAAGCTGCAGGAGTTTCTGGGAATAATACTGGACCTCTCTTGCTTGTAATTTCTTCATATAACCAACAATGTATTTTTTCTTTAAATACAGTAGGAATTTGTGATATCATAGGGAAGCAAGGGAATCCACCTACTCTATAACAATTCAGCACATGTACACATTTATTTTCCCAGTTGTGTTTTAATATTCATTCAAATGTAGATTTTTGCTGCCCTCTGCTGGGTAGTACATATGACGATCACGAAGTGATTTATTATTAGCACTCTAAAAGATAACAGTGGGATTTCTTCTTAACTACTGTACAGCTAAGACTATAATGCTGCATATGATGCAGCATTTCCTCATTATACGATTTGGTTTTCTCTTTTAAGTAAGCGAGGAGGCTGCATCTAACATCCCTAATATAAGCAAATAGTTGTTACCTCTTACGAATGGAAAATGAACACATGCAATTTAAAATGTTCAGGTTATAGAAAGCTACTTCAGTTAAGATTCTGTAGGTTCAGTAGAAACCAGTAGGATCATCAGAAACACACAGCCTGAACCTCACAAATGGCTGTGTTTATCTGGTTTAAGATAGCAAGAACTCAATATCGTAAATTCAGTCCAGGTTTTATACACACAGAAATTGGGCAAACAGTCTTCAAAGGACACATAAAAGAATTAGAAGACAAACTGAGCCAGGTTTCCAGGAAAGAGTCTTGGCAACTGGCTGTAACAGAGTAATTGACAAGGCCATTATAGACTGATATATAGTATACATATTCACCAGAAAAATCTCCCAGTGTATTTCCCACCCAGCTGGACAAATAATATAAATTTCATTGGCATCAGTGAAAAATCCCAGGATGTGAGCCACTTCATATTCTACCTGGCCTTCAGCCAGCAAAAGAGGCAGTCACACTGCAGGCATATAAGCAGGGTGACAAGGAGGGTCAAAGACTAGTAAAGATGAAAGGAATGTTGGGTGGAAGCACAATGAGGAGGAAACAGTAACATGTAGGCCTCAGGGTTGACTTGATCTGGAGGTTAATGGGCTGAGGAAGCTGGCATTTCAGGAATGCAGAAATAATGACAGCAAGACTTTCTAATCCTTTTTCTACAAGGTACCTCCTATCAATTACAGTCAGCAAAATATATTTGGATATAAAACTTCTCACAAAACATATAGGCCTTCTTAGCCTGCTCAAGTTGTTCCTTCAGGACATTTGGTACTTCTTGGTTCTGGTCTGCCGCTGGCACATAATTCAGTGGTGGAAAGAGGCAGCTCATCTATTGTTCTGATTTAGTATTTGTTTGCTCCATTTATCCATCAATTGAGAATAAAATGAAATTCTTGGCAACCCTTTCCCATTCTGGGTATCATATGTGGTGAATCAGTTTCTCCCCCCATCTATAAATAAATTGCCAAAATTTCATGAGATACCACCTGAAAACATTTATATCATAGGAGAATGCTGAAACTGAAGGAGGCATGCTATTCCTGCTGTCCAGTTTAATAAGTGTGTGCTTAAACGTGGCTAAAGAGATGTGGGAAGTTACCCCCCCCCTGAGATAGAAATATTTGGGGGAATATTAAAAAGGCAGAATATTATATTTCCCCAAAGGATCTTAAAGGCAGAGAAGCAGGCCCAGTTTTTCTTAATAGCCCCCAATAGAAAGTCAGGAAACCAACTTTTCGAAATGCAGATTTGATAATCCCATTCAACCCCATTCATGAGCAAATACCACCAGGCAGAAGTCCATTCAAGATAGGATATTTTGAAATCCCTTGCAGCAAAACTGATAGCTAACAATAATAGAGTGATAGAATTAGAACCAGCAATCCCTCACCCCCAAAAATCCAACACAGAACATAGTCATCAGCCGCAGCCCAGGGAAGCAGCATATGACCTTTGGGACATAATAGGATTAACCCACCACCATCAGAATACCAAAAGGGCACACTCAGACTCAGGTCAAAGTACATGACACAGGAAATACAAAGCCTCAAACAGGAACAACTCCAAACACAAAAGCCCAAGAAGGTATAAAAACCCACCACTCCCAGCAACATGTGGTCAGCTGCTCCAGAGCCTTATATCTTGTGGTTCTGCTCTTCAATAAACTACAACCTTCTTTCTAAAGCAGTCTCCATTTTATTTATTCCCAGCTTGGACTGGACCCTAATGATTTTTCTTTCAACTATTTGGCACCCCAGATGGGACTCCAAGCTGACCTGACCATGAATGGACTGGACCTGGGTAAGCCTCCAACTTGCCGGTAGCAGACCCCTTGTGTCTGTGGATGGATTTCCTAGACTCTGTCCATTTGGAGCAAGGGTAGTAAAGGGAGTTTTGGGTTTGAGCTCAAGGGTTGCTTTGGAAAGTCTTAGACACAAAAGACTACTATATCTAGAAGGACATAACCTACAACTTGGATGGCATGCCTTTCTATGATAAGGGAAGAATAAAATCCATAAATACTTTCAAAATCACTGTATAAGAAATGCCTTGCTTTTGACATGCGAAAAGATAAAAATGAAAATTTATATGAAAATACCAGGATGGATCTCAACAATGGAAGCGTTTGTGCATCCACATTTAATCAACTATGAGAAACGTGTGACATACAAAGACATTCTGAATACTGATGGAAAATTACAAACTAAACAAGAACTGGAGGAACAGGGCATTGAGCTATCATGGTAGCCCCACTTGCAAATGCAAATGAGATACGAAAAAGATGCTAAAACATATCGTTTTTATAAAGATCAAACAGTGTTTGACCAGATACTATTGTCACCAGATGAAAAACTGATTAAGAAACTCTATAAATTTTTGTTAAACCTGAAGATGGAAGAAGAAACAATGATAACTTGGGTAAAAAAATTTTGGGCATAATGTAGAATTAGAAAAATGGCAAAACCTGTGGGAAAGAAAGTACAAAATAACAAGGGCAGCTAATTATAAAGAAAATATATATATAATGTTTTATAGATGGCATTTACCACCTACAAGATTAGCAAAAAATGTTTAAAAATATATCTAGTAATTGTTGGAAATGTAGGCAAAAGCCAGGCATGTACCTTTGATAGACATGCTCTAAGGCAAAATATTTTTGGTCAGAAATATACACGTGGTTACAGAAATGTTAAGAAAACATGTAGATTTCAAGCCAGAATTATTTCTTTTAGGTATAATTACAGAGAACTATGACAAAAAATGTATATATTTAATATTACATGTACTAATAGCAGCGAGAATTGCATTTGCACAGTATTGGAAAAATAAAGAAACACCCTCAGAAGAAGACACAATTAGGAAAATTTTGGATTGTGCGGAAATGGACATTGAAAATGAAAGGGAAAGAAGATACAGAATATTTCCAAACATGGGATAATTTCTATAAATGGCTGGGAAAATGGAGTATAGAGTAGAAATGGAAGTTGTATTATTATTAATGTTAAATATGTGAACCCAGACCACATGTTGTTTATTAAGCACTAAAGACTTGTAACTATAAAAATTTAATAAAATATTTATAAGAGAGAGAGAGAGAGATCCAGCATACGTTCTCTAAATGGCTGCTCCTGAAGGGGAAACCACAGGATAATAGTTTTCTGTGGGTTTGAGTGCTGGAAGATAACAGGATCAGCCATCTAGCTGGCAACACTAAAGGACACTAAGTTAAGAAATCTTATTTTTAACCACTTTTGGAAATTGCTCATTAACTACTTTTATGCCATTAGAGACCTTTGGAATGACAAGTTGGAAAATGCTGGGTGACTCTGCCTTTAATCCTGAATGAAATAACATTTTAATAACAAGCTTAAGAATATAAAGAATCTGAAATAAACAAGAAAATGCTGAATAAGTTTTTGATCTTAGAAAGATATAAATGGACTCAGGATCCAGATAAAACTGGAATATTGAATCTTTTACAATAAAATTTTGGAATTAATTCAAAAGAACAAACAGCTTTTCCTAGGAAATAGATTCTGTGTTGGTTTGTATAGGCATTTTGTGCAACATAATGGAGGATGCTGAGTTTTTGCAAGCTTTAGCTGTCTGATTGACTACCTGTATTGTATAAATAACAAGAGAACACCCTACATAAGTTTATTGGACAGTTGTTTTTATTTTTTATTTATTTTTATATTTATTATTTATTTTTATGACCCACATTCCCAAAGGCTCTGGTCTTCTTGGTGAAGTATGGATTGGATATTGCTAAGTTTCCACTACTCCTGGAGAATGCCAGTTGGAAGAGATTTATGACAGCAAAGCATCTGATCTGGAGATTCAAATCCACCAAGCCTTTGCTTGCCTGCTAAGGAATCATACAAAAGAAAGCTCCATTATTCACTTTAATGTAGTGTAAAAATTAGTACCTTCAAGCAAATGTTGCTACTTTACCTCTTTCTACAGCTTCACTTACCTAACCATTCAGCGGGTCAATTGTGTGACAATTGGAGAGGTGCAACTTCAAGTGTATCTCCATGCAGATGTTTCTTCCCTTCCGAGCTATAATTAAAGAAGGGAAGGGAAAAAACTGATGCTGTTTGAAAATAAATTTGACTGAAGGAAAATAACAGAGTCCCAAAAAGTTTACTCCATAAGGAATATCCCAAAAGAAATCAGTTGTTGTTTTTCAGATACTTCTGATACAACCAGACACTGCATTATGCACATCTATACAGACACCCAACACATTCTTATACTTTATCAGAAACTACTCATATTGTATAGTTTAGTCCAGTAAACTAGACAAAACTTTGGAATTTGTTGCCAGTAAATAATGCTCAGGATCTTCATTCTAATAGTAATATTTATTAGTATTATTAATATTAGATGCTGTTGGATGGACAAATGGAAAATAATCCACATTTAGACCTTCACTAAAATATCTGATTCCTATCATCCCCAACACTAACCGTTATGTTTAAGTTTAATAGACTTTAATTTTTTAAATCAATATGTGAACTCAAATGCTGTTAAATTGTGCAATTATCTACTGGTTTGGGCACTTCTAGTTTTATGTGCAATTCTTAATCAAAGAATTTGACCCAAGCTGGGGAAGACAGAATATCAAAAGCAAATGCTAACAGATCTCAAAATTGGGAAAATTGTCTAGAAGAATTGTACATCTTTGTGTGCATAAAACACATTTTATACAAATATGCTTATGACTTTTCAAATAAGCTCTTTTTTAAAAAAAATCATAACCTTTTTTTAAAATCATAAAGGTATAACTTCATAAACTGATAGGAAAAAAATTAAGCTCTGCTTTAAAAATGTGAAACTTTTAGCAAGCTATGCAGTCTCCTAATTCTTGGGGAATCCCATTCGCACCTTCGTTTTTCAATGTCCTCTATCGTTTCTGGCAGGCAGATGCCTCGGGTCTCTGGGAGAAAGAAGGCTGATGAACCACACAGCACTGCCATGGCAAAAGATGCCACTTGGGGCAGAGGCTTCCATATGCTATCCAACAAGAAGACAAGTGGAGCCACAGATGCCCCTAAGCGGGCCATGAAGGAGCAGTATCCTTGTCCACTCTGTCTAGAAGCAAAGACAGGAAGAAATCAAAAAGAGGTTGAAAGTTGAATTCAAAGGACACAAGCAAGCACTGGTGCCCTGACACCTCCCCCCAGGCATCAGAAACAGCCATGAGCAAGCAACCTTTGCCTGCCACCACCACCACCCTGCCCTCCTCAGGTCTTGCTCTTTTCCTGTCACAATCACAGCCCTCCTCGGTCGCCCTTTGTTGCCCTATGCCACCTGATTGGCTGACAGCCGGAAACACCCGGGACAAAGGGTGCCTGGCTAAATCAGCTGGGCTGAAGGGTGAGCGCCGGAGGGCCAGGGGCACATTGGCCAGGGAAAATGACTGGGGAAGGGCCAGCGGAGAAGAAAAGCTGGCTGTAAATGGGCTGAGGCAGTTGGCCGGAGGTGAAGTGGGTGTGGCCAGTGGTGGGAGTCTAAAGGTCCTAGACCCAGGCTGGATGTGTTGATTTAAGTCAACATCTGCATCCCTCAGTTTATCTGTTAAAAACACAATACAGGTTATAAGAGGAGCAAGCTAACAAGCAGAATGTAAACACATCCTGTTATTAAGAGACTTGATAATGTACTCAGTCCAAATGCATGCACACAGTTGCTCATTGACGTTTTTTATGCCATCATTAAGAAAAAACATGTGAATTCAATCATTAAGTAATTTCTGTTTCAGTTAAAAATAATAGATCTGAAAGAAAAAGAGTTTTAATTGATTAGGTGATCTTTTTATTCAGCCCTGCAGTTTCAGGCCCCAAATGGCCTTGCATGATCTTAAATGCGGAAAAGCAAAATTTTAAAACATACTGGGGAAAGGGGATGCACACACCAGGATCTAGGACTGTAGGAAATAGCAGCAACTCTTTCCAATCAGACCAAAACCTTCTTGATCCATCATGCAATCAATTATTCGTCTCAAAAAGGATCTCTTTCTTACCTGAGAATGGTGGGATAGAGTTCTGAAGAATACAAGAAAACTATAGTGATGGCAGCTTCAGAAAATCCTTTGCCTATGATGGCAACCACTGAGCGCAAAATCCCCTGAGCTGGGATGAGAAATAGGGTACAGCTGAAATTGTGGGAAGCACCAGTTCATACTGAGTCATTTCTACCGATCTTTAACCGACCCCTAGCACTTGTTGCCTGATAAGGCAGAAATGGGACCCGGCACTCTACAACAAACTTGGCAACTTTAAAACATACTGTATGGACTTCACCTCCTAAAACTGCTGGCTTAGTTGCCAAGCTTAAGAAACACTGTGCTACCATGTTCATCCTATGCGAAGGGTTGTAGATATAGACCAGGTGGCTCAGGAATTCTGGGAGTTGAAGTCCACGAGCCATAAAAGAGCCAAGGTTGACTACCCCTGATATAGACCAACCGTTTGTTTGCTTCAGCACTTCAACAGCCCTTTCACACATTTAGAGCCTGAGGCTGGGAGGGTTGCCTTTGTTGTGTAGGCTGCAAGACCAGAAAGCTGAGATGAAGTGAAAGATTTCACTCAAATAATCCTGACACAACTCAGCTCTGCACTGAGCTGAGAACAACTAAGAGAGGTTTTAATACCTCCTATAAACCTACCCTGAAAGTCATTATTCTCACATGGATAATGTGTGGCAAGATATACATTTTGCCACTAAAGATATAGCATCAGAAATCTTTTAAAAAGCATTTTGTTTTCATTTAACCTCTCAGCAAAGTCACTCAAACCTGATCTGACCCGATGAGCTACAAAAGACACTGAGTTTAAAGTGAGGTGGACGTTTCCTGTCAGTAAATGTGAAATAAATCACTTTTTCAAAATCAATACTAATTGTATTTGATTAAGAATTGCCTGAGATAAATATGCAAATACAAATAATTAAGATTGCTTCTTACATCCAGTTTGAATAAATATTTATCTAAATTTGAGGGGTTTTGTCTAGCCAGCTATATTTACATTAATAGAGCGTGAGCAGTTTATAGAGCTGAAATAAAAATCAGAAATAAATTGCTAAATTAAACCCCTGACTACTCTTCCCTTAACCCAACTCTTCTCAATTTAAACCCTATATTAAGTCTTTTAATAAAATATGTTAGCTGAAAAAGATGCTGTCAGGTGCTCCTGAATTTTGATTACCCCGGGCAGTTTAAAGCCTGACGTCTTCCATATTTCTTGTCCAGGACTCAAGAAAGTCTCTTCTTGTTGGGATATACTATGCCAGGCAACTTTACAGCCTTCAGATTTTGGAATTACCACTTTCAGCATGTTCCACTATCAGTGGCAGTTCGGAATAATGCAGCTAGTTTACTGTATCCAGCTAAAAATATCTAAAAGGTAATAGTTTGCCTACCCTTAAAACCAATACATTTGAAATTGATAGGCAATTGCAACCTGATCTAAATGCCCCACCCCCTTTTTTTACACAGTTTCTTACTCGTCTTAACTGCATCTGGTACCTTTGAGATATGAGTACCTCTCAGAATTGTGTCCCAAACTGGAGGTCATCTCGTTGGGGAAATTTGTTCTCTTAAATAAAAAATTGGGGTAGTAACATTTATTTAATCATCCCTGCTGGAGTGACCAGTCCCCAGATATGTGAGATAGATCTGTATTTCTCAACAGGGGAATTCTGAGAATTGACGTGCATGCTAAGTTTGAGAAACAGGAGGAAGGGAGGGAGGCAGGGAAGGAAGGAGGGAGGGAGAGAGGGAGAGGGATAGAGAGAGAGGGAGAGGGAGAGAGAGAAAGAGAGACACACACACACACAGAGAGAGAGAGAGAGAGAGAGAGAGAGAGAGAGAGAGAGAGAGAGAGAGAGAGAGAGAGAGAGAGAGAGAGAGAGAGAGAGAGAGGGAGATGAAACAATCTAACTAAAACTACTTACATGTTGGGACAATAAGATTGATTCCCATAAATAACCCACTTAGGATGAGGGCCCCAGCTTGGCTTTTCCTTCGTCCAACTCGATTTACCATAACAAAAACAAGGAGCTTAGCAGGAACTTCAATAAACCCAAAGACAAACTGGGTCATATACATTCCCAGGCCAAAACCACTGATGTTCATGCTCACGATATAATAGGAAAAAGCTGCTCCGAACCTGAAGGGTGGAGAGATGAAGAGATGCATAAAGATACCCCAAAATTAGGTCCCAACAGGACAAAAATGTCCAAGAAAACTCAGGAAGTGTGTCTCACCATACAACCCCCAAACAAAAGGAAATTCTTCTCAGTATTGGTGTTCGGAAAAGACTGATATAGGAATAGTTCCCATCTGATTTCTGGCTTATCACTGCTGCAGTCTTGAGTAAGCTCTGAAGAAGGGAAGTTGGGTTTTAGAGCAGCCACTTATGCATTGCAAGAAATAAGAAGAGAAATGTATTATCAAAAACACACTAAAACAGCATTTGCTAAATCTACTTATTTGAATCAAGTAGTTTCAAATATACATGGGAATATAATACATCATCCAAATCAGTGGTTCTCAACCTTTTTAATGCCGCGACCCCAACCGGTCGTAAGTCGAGGACTAAACCTATTGTAAGTCGAGGACTAAACCGGTCGTAAGTCGAGGACTAAACCGGTCATAAGTTGAGGACTACCCAACTGGTCGTAAGTAGAGGACTTTCCCTGCCCGGGAGCGCCGCACATGCGTGGTTCCGCCCCCTGCGCCGGCCGAGGCGTAGCTGGCAAGCGGCAGAGATGGAGCAGGCCGACCACCAGCTGGCCCAGTCCAAGGGAGGTAAGGCACCCGCCGGAAAAGGGGAAAAAAATGGCGGACAAAAAAAATGGCAGACAAAAAAAATGGCGGACAGCCTTGCTTGGCGACCCCCATGAAATGGTCGATCGACCCCAAATGGGGTCCCGACCCACAGGTTGAGAACCACTGATCCAAATGGAGAAGATTATGTGTGCTTGCACAATCTGCTGTCCATGGGTGGACTACTGATTGCCCTCTTTAATACATGCAGTCTCCCTTCTACTGTTTTGTCTTTAAACCAGATTTGAAGTCTTCAAATGAAGGACCCACATCAATAGAAGATTGACTGCCATAAAGGGAAAGCACACTCCTGCCATTGGTCTCATGTTTTTTCAGTTTTTTAACTTGGGGAATTTGTGTGAATTGGGTCTGGGATGTTTAGGATCACCCAAGAATGCCAAATCAAAATCAAAGACATATTATGACTTAGCATGAGGTATGAAGCCAGCCCCAGAGATAGAATGGGATTCTGTCTCCTTAGGGCATTGCCAGGAAACTGGTCTCAGGTCACCTCAAGGCAAAATGAAAGCTAACCAATTGGGAAAGGGGTCCTGTACAGTGTAGGTTATTTAAATGTATTGAGAAAGGACATAATGACACGAGCTCCCTTTTTCCTTGTTAAAAGCTGACAATATTAGGGAACTAAAGGTCTTGAATATAAGACTCATTCTGCTTTGTGTATCCAAGGTCTGCCTGAACCCAGTCTGCCTCTTGTTGGTGCCATTTTCACATAAGGATGGGAGAAAGATTTGTTTAGTTTGCATCAGATCTGGGTTATGACTCGAAATTAACATCTCTCTAAATAGTGCAGTGCAGTTTGCCACTCCAAAAACAATATACATTAGATAAAAACTTTCATAAACATAGAAACAAATTGTTTGGGAAAACTGTGCACGTGAGAAAAAAAGCTTTTGCTCGGAAAAACATACAAAAGTACACATAATTTTAAATGCAACCTTATTAAAAATAAGGTGAAATTACTAATAGCCAAACCCAGGGCTTTTTTTTCTCATAGAACGCCCAGAACGGAGTTCCGGCACCTTTTTTGAATGGAACCTTGTAGGGTAGGCAAGACGGGTTGTATGATGTGTATAAGTTCCGGCACCTTTTTTTTTTTTTTTTTTTTTTACAAAAAAAGCACTGGCCAAACTCAGATGCAATGGAGAATGAAAAAGAGAATCCAAACTGAATAAATTTTCAAAAATAAGGAGTGGAGAGCCTGTGACTCATTTGTCCATCCTATCTTCACAGAAGTTGGGGGAATGAGGAGGGCATGGAGAACAGAGAAAATCAGTTTCATCTCTTGAGCTTTTAGGTACTGATGCCTTGACATACCTCGGGATTTATTTTGTCAGCAAATTCCTTCCTTCTGTTCATTTTGGCACATCTTTTTAAATCTCTATGAGCTTCTTTCAGCTTCCCTTTAATTAACAACCACCTGGCAGATTCTGAGAGCCACCTATTAAAGGAAGGGTGAAAAAAGATCATATTCTCTGCCTGTAACCTGTAGCTCAAAGTGCTGGCTGGGGAATTCTGGAAGTTGAAATCCACACATCTTAAAGTTGCCAAGTTCGAAAAAAAACTGCTCCAGGTAAAAACTCCTCAAGATGTATGGCTATGAATACGATGGGCTGACCAAAGTATTCCGTTACATACATTGCCTTGTTGTAATCATAGCAATTTTATCAAAGCTTCCCATAAATCTGAAAATGTACATGCGGCATGTTTGCTTGCTCATCTAAAACAACCCTTTTCATATTTTTATTAAAGCAGGGGTCCTCAACCGCCAGGCCATCGCCTGTTCAAAACCAGGCCACGGGAGAGATGGGCAAGGGTGCATGCACACGTGAAGCTCCACTCGCATGAGCGATGGACAAGCTCGTGTGAATGGAGCTTTGTGAACAAGCACAAGCACCCTCCGCTCAAGCCGCCCTCCACTTGCATGAATGGAGTTTCACACATGAGCGCAAGCACCCTCCACTCGTAAGCGAAGTTCCATTTGCGTGAGTGGAGGGAGCCCACGCCCGCCACTCACACAAATGAAGCGTTGCATGCATATGTGTGCCTGCCACTCAAACACACACACCTGCACTGGCTTGTCCGCCAAGCTGGAAAGGTTGGGGACTGCTGTCCTAAAGAACCTTGCTTCTAAAGTCATGTTTGTGAGCACATGCTATTTGCGGATATACACAGGTTTCTTCTGGCTTATTTAAAATAATAGAAGCATCCTGAGCTCTATAGATAGAGATATTCATGGAGTCATAGGGCTGGCAGGGACATTGAAGATCTTCTAGTTTAATACCCTGCCCAACTCAGGCCATGTCAGATTTCTCAACATTTGCTTGAAAACCTTTAGTAATGGAGCATCCATAGCTCCAATAGGCAGGCTGTTGTTCTACTTAATCGCCTCTATAATCAGGAAATTCTTGATTTCAAGTTTAGATTTCTGTCTGTAAATCTTCCACTGACTGGTTCTCGTCCTACCCTCAGTCACTAGCGAGAATAAATCCATGCCTTCTTCCCTGCGGCAGCTTTTCAAATATTGGAAAACAATTATTATATCTCCTTCCTAAACATATCCAATTCTTTTAACTGTTCTTCTTTGGATTTAGCTTACAAGCCTGTTACCATTTTTGCTGGTGTTTCTCTCCACCTTTTCCAGGTCCTCGCCATTCTTCTTGTGTTATGGTAACCAAAACCAGATATAGTATTCCAGGTGGAGTCTGAGCAGCATAGCACAGAGGGGAACAATCCCTTCCTGTGATGTTAACATTCTACCTCTATTGATGCAGCTCAAGATTACATTGACTCTTCACAGCTGCCTCCTACCAGAACACTCAGATCTGTCTCAGAAGGGCTACTATTTTCAAGTAGGAGAAGAGATCAAGGATGGGTGATTAATGGCGATGATTATTTACTGCTCAAACTTACCCTCCGCTACATTAATAGCAATGCAGTAGAAAATGAAAAAAACTGTTTGTGGAATATGTCCACTTCTCTTGCATTCTGCCATTCTTGTTGAAACTTTAGCTTTCAAGGCCACTGTATTACAAATTACTATTGTTATTGCTGTTTTTTGGAGTGAAGGTCTCCGTATCTAATTAGAGTGAAACCCCTAGCAGTTTAAGGCAATTAAGGGTACCTTCAGGATCTAACAAAATCAGGCCTGTCTTATGCAGTTTCTACCAGGAGGGTCTCAACTAACATGAATAGTGAAGAACCTATTCAACCAAGGAATAGGGCCTTAACAATATGCCTTATTTATAACTGCCTCCATACATGGAATATCTTGTTTTCCATGATCTCCAAAACTCAGAACTTCCTACCCTCTGCAGGGTAGTGTTAGAGTGTTGAACCAGGAGGGGAGCAGGCATTAGTCCACCCTTTGCCATTGAAGCTCATTGGGTGCCATTGAACCAGTCACTCCCAGCCTAACCAACTTCACAGGACAGCTGTTGGAAGAAAAAAAAGTCTTATGCCACATTTAGATACAAATGCATACCAAATAAAAATGCTACAATTATTGTTAGCCTTTCACAAGTAGCTTAAAACTTTGTTGTTCCTCAAAATATTTGGAACTTACTGGTTTGCAGATTGCTTAGTAGGTAGCTTTGATATTGTGTGCTCCTGGCTTTTTTGCATGCATGTTTCCTTATTTTTTGCAACCCACCCAAAGTCATGTAGAAATGAGAAGTGTAGTATATTCTATAGTTAATAAATGAATACAGATTCAGGCTTCTTCCTGTCTGTTCTTATAGGCTAGAGCAGACATGTCAAACGTGCGATGTCACGTGACGTCACACAACGTATCGGGACAGTTTTGCCATTGCCAGCAATGGGGTGGGCGCGACAGTTTGACACTCCTGGGCTAGAGAATCTGACTGCATCAGTGTCTATTTCTGAGCACCATCTCAGTTAAAGAATAGAGGAAAAGAAGATGTTGTTTATTTCAGGGCCTTTGAAGCAGGATAATGTTAATCTTAATTTGTTACTGATCCAAAAGCATTAAATGTGTAAACATATCTGAGTATTTGGATATATTAAAGGGAGGGATATGTAAATTCCAATCATAGACATCTAAAAGACTTCACAAAAGAAAATGTTTTTCTTACTTGCATGAGCAATGCCTAATTCTTTTTTTATATATATAAAGGTTTTATTCATTTTCTATTATTACAAATCATAAGTGCTTAGTAAACAATGTGATATCCGGGTACATTTGTTACTCAATGTTGCATCTTAACTTCTTCAGTATAAATCTATTCAGTGCTACACAATCCAAGCAATGCCTAATTCTTGTTCAACCAGATGATTTTTGTGTTCTTGGTGAACCATTACTGTGTTATCATTTAGAAATGCCAAACACTGGGTCATTAGCACTTGAGACAAGCTGCTAGATCACTCATTTCAGTTTATAGCAAATGTGCTAGGCACAAATTAACATTCTTCCCTTAATATTTTAATTTTGGGGCTTTTCCAGATTGCAAGCCATGAGCCAAAGTTGGGAAGTCCCTTTAGTGTACTTTGCTCCAACTTTTCGTGGAAGGTTTTTCTAGAGAAGAAGCACCCATTTCTTGGTCTTTTAGCAACCCACACATAAAAATGGGTAGAGTTTCAATTGCATCATCTTGACTTTTTGTCCATGCCCTGAGCACATCCCTGATGCTGTCCCTTTCTTAGAAACAAAGTTGCTTCTGATTAGCTGCCCGCAATTTTGGGTTTCCAAAGTCCCACCAGTAAAAGCACTATGAATCCTTTCACCACCATTCAAATACCCCAAATCTTAGTCACCCTTGTCTAGGACCTGGCCTGAAGTCAAGGCAAAACAATTTTTCCTTTACTAGTTTAACCTGATTTTGCAAAGGGTTTTTTGAGAAATAACATTCTTACCTACCACATGGAGATGATGCCGACTATAAACGGAAGAGAGGTGGTGAGAAGCAGCCAGTGCCAATCCCGCACCAAATAGGCAATCAGAGCAAGAAACATATTTCCAAAACTCCAGAAGAGACTTGTTATAACCCCTGACATGGTGCGATGTTCTATATCCACCCATTCCATGCCTAGAAGATAGAAAAAGTGTTCAATAGGCTCATCTGTGCAGAGGTCTCCCTTTTATTGGAAGAGAAGGACAGATCTGGATATTGCAGCACAGAGGATGCATTTTTATAGCCCTTAATCCTAGCCTTTGATTCTCCAGAACTGAGATATAATTTGCCTTCTCAGATTTGCAGCTTTCTTGATCAGCTTGTTTTTATCTCTTGTATTCCTGTCTTGATGGTTGTTTTCCTTGCTGTTTATCTTGTAATTTGATTTCAGATTTTGTTTTAAATCAAGAATTGCAAACTTTTAGGGCCAGTAAGTACATTTGAAACACCCTGTGCTGCACTTTTTTAAAAATTTCCAACTATTAAGAAAACGCTCATACTGTCGGTTACCTCATCACCTTTCACTGAGAAAAATCAAAATTGCAAAATGAGGACTCACACTTAAAGGATATGGAGCCTTTGTGTATTTGCTCAGCTTAGAATGCATTTCTCAGTCTTGCAACTGAGGACTGCATCAGACTGTTTTTCATTTATAGATTTCAGTTTGTAAGGATACTATATATCTGCAGGGCATGGTAAGAGAAAGCTATCAAAGCTCCACTTATTTTTTATGTGCAATCTTAGCCACCATCTTGCTTTTTTGACCATATGCTGCAGACATCTCTGATCCATAACTACATAAAATACACTTGACCCTTTCCTTTTTCCACAAGAAGCATGCAGATATCAAGTGTATTTTTCATACCCATGAATTCCTTTGCACAATGGATTCCTATTTATCCACAGCTACTTTTTAAAGACCCACCTTGGCCAACTTTTTGGCTTACCCAGTGGTATCACAATGATGGAGAGTCCACAGATAGACATTCCCGTCAGAGTCCGTGTCACTGCGAACATACTGTAGGAAACTGAGGCAGAGCTCATTATCCCAAAGATGAGGGTGCCCAAGTAGGACACCAGAAGCATTCTCTTTCGACCAAACCTGAGACACCATAGAAAGAAACATTATTGCCGTGATCAAGGAGGCAACTTGCAAGTTATCTCCAGATTCCTACCAAAAGTCATGAGAGTTTGAAATTGCCCTTTCAGAGAAATTGGCTAATAGTTCACTTTTTATCCAAGCAAGTAAAGAGTTGCTCAGGTAGCAGAACCAGCACTTGACAAAAAAATCTTCGTGTAATAATAATCTTTATCATGGCAAAAAAAAAGCAATACCTTGTACTTTAAACAAATCTGTTTTCACCTGCCTAAGAACAAAAAATAGAGCACAGAAATTATTTTGGAGCAGTTACTAGGTTCCTGTAAAGTATGTACACAAATGGAAATAGATGCATTACATTTGAATAAATGAAAATAAATACATGTGGAAGGGTATTACCCATTTAATTTTTTCTTGACTTATTTTGTATTTACTGTGCCATTACATCTATGCTAGTCTTTTCATGCAACCTAATTGGTCCTTCATAGGTATTGTTAAGGACAAATGGGAGCTTGTTTCCCAGATGTAAAATTGGAAGCTAGAGTCTTCATACTTCTACCCCCATAAAAGTATAGGATAAAATGTCAAGCACATGTCAAGACACAGGATGTACCCAGATGTGCTTTCTGTGGACACAAAAATCATTCCAGACTATAACATTTTTTACTATGGGGGAGTACGTTTTGGACTGTTGCTTACAAAAGGATAATATGTAGATGCCTTTGTGTCGGTCTTGATGCCTGGTGCTTTGCGAGTCTAGAACAACTCGCCACGGCCAACTCACCACAGGAAACTCACCACAATCAACCCCACACAGAACAACTCACCGTGGGCAAGAGTTACACTAATATGGAAGAAATGGTGGAACAGAATCACTCAAGAAAGGATACAAAAGGAGGGACAAAATAAATGTGAATCACTAACATTAAAATATTTCCTGGCTATTGCAAAAATGTCCACCTGATCATTTGCCTGACAAAGGGCCCATATATTAGCACTGCAAAGCTCCAAGGTGGTAGCAAAGATGTAGCAAAATACCAATACCTTGCTGCCATCTAGTGTCCATGGAGATTCTCAGTCATCCAGGTCATGATTGACCCAAAGGTGCTTTTTCAAGAGGCAACTGGACTTTCTTGTTTTTTCTTTGAAGATATTTCGCTTCTCCTCCAAGAAGAAGCAAAGGTGCTGAAGAAGTTTCTTGGAGGAGAAGTGAAACATCTTCAAAGAAAAAGCAAAAAAGCAGAGCTGAAGAAGCTGGATGAGAAGGGAAACTCTTCAAAAAAAAAACAAAACCCAGTTGTCTCTTGGAAAGCACCTTTGGAACTGCCATCTAGTGGTTATCTAGAGTTTTACACCCTACGTTTGGTAATGTTATTTATAGGTTTTAGCAATAATATTGTTAATTTATTTTATTTAGAGTAAATCATTTTAAAGTAAATCAGGTTTATATCTATCTAGTATGGGGTTGCAAGTATGGAATTTTGCAAATCTGTTCTAAAGTTGGCTGAAAATTGAAATGGGTGATCAAAAGAGCTGTGTTTTCACTTGGAAATTATGTGTGGGGATCTGGAGGGTTGGATTCTCACATTGATGCAATTTTTATTGCCTGCACATGAACTGTTGCAACATCTAGATAAAATATCTAGATAAAATAATGGAAGAATGAAACCAAATTACCTGTCAGAGAGGTCTCCAAAGATCACAGCACCGAACATCACCCCGAAGAAGAAGTAGGTAGCAGTTGCTTGGTTCAAGCTTTTATGCTCACAGACCAAATCCCACTGGAAAATAGGCATTCATTTAATGATTTCCTTTTTCAGTAGCCCAGTAAGTTTCATGTTCATGATAGATTCAGAAGATTAAAATATTTTAAATTTATGTATTCCAACTATGGATTGGATCCTAAGGTACCATTCTGGTGGTTGATGTTATTATGCCCTAACGAAATCCCAATATCATCAGGGCTGGCCCTACCATTAACCAAAGTGAATGGAAGTTGTTAGGGAACAGTAAAAAATTGAGTTTGTAGGAGACAGCAACATACAGTCCAGACTTTCCTGCATCCCTAAAGTAAACTGCTGCCTTCAGATGTTGTGGAAGATGCTGCTCCATAGTCTGTGGTGAAGAAACATTCAGTGTTAGTTAAATATTCGACTACTGTAGCTTTTCTACATAGAATGAGAAGAAGGCACCATGTTCTTGGGCTACCCCTGCATTCACCTTGACAACTGCTAAACCAGTGGTTCTCAACCTGTGGGTCGGGACCCCATTTGGGGTCGATCGACCATTTCATGGGGGTCGCCAAGCAAGGCTGTCTGCCATTTTTTTTGTCCGCCATTTTTTTTGTCCGCCATTTTTTCCCCTTTTCCGGCAGGTGCCTTACCTTCCTTGAGCTGGGCCAGCTGGTGGTCGGCCTGCTCCGTCTCTGCCGCTTGCCAGCTACGCCTCGGCTGGCACAGGGGGCAGAACCACGCATGCGTGGCGCTCCCGGGCAGGGAAAGTCCTCAACTTACGACCGGTTGGGTAGTCCTCAACTTACGACCGGTTTAGTCCTCGACTTACGACCAGTTTAGTCCTCGACTTACGACCGGCTTAGTCCTCGACTTACGACCGGTTGGGGTCGCGGCATTAAAAAGGTTGAGAACCACTGTGCTAAACGCTAATCGCTCCTTATATTTGCACAAGTGGGAGAGCAGGGAAGATCCCTGTATAGCAGTACTATGCTAAAATAATTTTAAATCAAGGAATTGTCAAAAAGTCAGAACTAACAGAATATACAAAGCCACTTTTATTGAAATCACCACATTTTATTACAGATTAAATCAGCAGTTTAGATCCAAATTTGGTTGGTAGAATAGGCAGGAAGCCTACTTTCCTTCCACATGTTAAACCAAAGTGCTGACCCTTCTTTAACTATTATCCAAACGCCATAACATTCATTCAAATTAACAATAATATAATAATCTAATACTGTTTATTAGATTCAAAATCATGTCTTGATTTTTAGCATGAGGAGAGCATGAGGGGAGGGGAGGCACTCAGCCTATTTTTAAATTTGAGTGAATTTATTTTCCATAAAGCTTCTGAGTTGCATCAGATAATTTTCTAGGAAGGAAGTTTGCTATGCAATGATAAATCATTAACAATTAAGGGACTTAACTGAAGTGTTGAGTAAATCAGGCATTAAACCTGCTAGGCAGTATAAATAATATTTAAAATGGGCACGCAATTCAGTCCACTAGAGATCCATGGAGAATAGATTCCTCAAAGAGTGTGATTATATCCACTAATCCTGCCCTTACGTTGTTGGTGGTACAGAGATGCTAGCAGGGGAAACCTATTGTAGACACACTGTGCTGATCAACCTCCTTGGAGCATCTGTTTGGTCACTGTGAGAAACAGAAAGCTAGACTAAATCAACCATTGCTCTTGATCAACAAATCTCATGTTCCATTTTTTGGCAGGCATCTTTCTAATTATGGGATAGAAACCAATAGAGCATTTCAGATTCTTGTTGCTTCAATGGAAATAGGTGTCTGACAAATTAACAGGAAAAAGGGAACACAATAGAATAAGCTGGAGATAATAGGAGGAGAAGAGCAGCAAGAAATTTACTATCTCAGAATGTCATGGAAGAATTAATGTTTACTACAAACGAAGAACAAATATTGTATACACCAGTGGTGGCGAACCTATGGCACGGGTGCCAGAGGCAGCACTCAGAGCCCTCTCTGTGGGCACACACA
>NW_015386771.1:231540-234079 GCF_001527695.2 Protobothrops mucrosquamatus | reverse complement strand
GATGTACATGCATTAGAAGATTGGAACATACACAAGAGCTGGTTTCATGTTAAAATTGTTGACTAGTTTATAGTCTTGTGTGTCATGTGAACAGAGCCATTAAGTCATTTGTCAGAAGTGAAAGATTTTCAGTGAACACAAAGGAAATATATCCTCTCACCCCACCTCAAACATATACAGGCACTCAAAAATTTCTGGGAACAATATCATATCATAACAGCACATTCTCTTAAGGGCTTGTTGCCCCAAGAACATGACCAGCCTATTAAAAGGACCAAAACTGCATGGTAGGTATGCTAGGAAAAATATGTACAAAAATTCTATGTATTAGGTGAAAAGGCACATATGCATATGCATGATTTTTTCAGAAACCGAGGTTAAATCATGACAAATAAATGTAAGATTGTTGAAATGAGAAACTGAGCAAGAGTGAACATGGTATATTCCCTATGCATGATAGTTACATCTTCCAGAAGCCACATGATTGGAATAACATCTTCTAGCAAATAGACAAAATCAGACAGGACCCTGCTCTTAAGTAGCTAACAATTTCAGTCAAGTAAATTAACAGAGAGATGAGAGGGAAAGGCTATGATTAGTTCAGTCTTGCATATTCAGCGAGAAATAAGAATTAAATGAATAAGAAATTCCAATATATGGTTACACGGGTGATTATCTAAGAAGAATACATGCATTCCCCACATAAACTGCCCTAATGAAAGATTTTGGAAAAAGCGAGAAGAGGAATAACATAACAACCATTTTTTTTCTCATGCCTTAATACTTCATTCTCCTTTTTTATGATAGGCTTTCAGATAATCAAAACTAATTTGAAGTTTTACCTGAGTGGCTATAGTGGAAATGAATTGGGACTGATCATAGGTCCATCCATACTGGCAGCTCTGGACAGATACATTGGTCAATTCAAGGGAGGAGTTAAGCAAGAGGTGAAGCTGAGGTTCGGAAAACATCTCACAGGAGCTGAAGGCTCCATTAAAATCCCTTGGAATGTTGATGAGCAGCACCTCTTCTTCAGTAAGATTGGCAAATTGTTGCTGATGTGGGATGGCACAGTGATGTCCTGGGGTGGCTGCTAGGAAGTTATGCAGCAGGAAATGCAAGGGGAGGAAGAATCTTGGAAGGCAGAGCAGAAGCAGTGTTAAGATCTGGAATCGCCCAAAGCCTCCGACTTCCCTCAGAAGCTCTTCAAAGTTCATCTTTGCCAAGTCACTTGTTTGCTCATAAGAGCTGAGATGCCAGAGAAGAAAAATCCTGCTGATATTGTGTTCTGTATGAACTAGATGCCATGACTTTTTGCAAAGTCTTTGTGGACTTTGAGATGTAGAACATGCCCCTCAGCAGAAACTATGCCAAACGTTTATTCACAGTGAGAACTGGATGGGGTCAGAATCAGTGAAATCATAATTACTGAGACATGAAAGAAAGAAATCCAACAGAAAAAATAGGGACAAGAAGCTAGGAGATAGGAGAATATTTAACACAATGGGTATTATTGATTGACTAATAACCTTTAATGCTGCCAGAGATCAGGGTGGATCAGGGTGGACATTTTTCTGTCTCCTTATCTGTAAAATTAAATTACTAGTCCAGGCACATGTCTAAAATCGCACACAGGTTACCGTACCTTCCTATGACCAAGAATTTTTTATGGAGCATCTCACTTAGACAGATGTGAACAGAAGACAGAAGGGAGAAGTCATCAAACACATTTGAAAGATAAAAGCTTATATAAAACTACCCTGGAAAAAACAAAGCATAAGAATAGGTCATTCTCTAAAGAGAGACTTGCCAGTCAGTTCAAACATTTTAATGGGACATAGATAATATCCCAAAATTAAAATGTAAACTAACTCATCACAGTTTAATGTAACAGGTTGTGCAGACAGGACCCAGATATTTATTGTTCAATTTTTAACTCAGAAAGCTGAGTTAATTAAGTAAACGGGTCACTGACCTTGTTAAGCATGTCATGAAAACACTGCCACATGCTATGTTCTTTGATCCTTACGTATCATACTGATACTTCTTATGAGAAAAAAATTACCTCAGAGATACCCAAGTCATGTGATCAAAATTCAGACACTTGGCAACTGGCATGTATTTATGATGGTTGCAGTGTCCCACGGTCATGTGATCACCTTTTGCGATCCTCTGACAAACAAAGTCAAAGGGGAAGCCAGATTCACTTAACAACCCTGTTACTAACTTAACAACAGCAGTGATTCATTTAACAACTGTGAAAATGGGACAAAATTCACTTAACAAATGTTTTGCTTAGCAACAAATATTTTGGCCTCAGTTGTGGTTGTGAATTGAGGAATACCTGTAATCATTTTTAGTCCCATTTATGACTCATGGCTCTTGTGCTCAAAGGTAAGGGCCTCAATCATCCAATAACTTTAAGGAAGTTCTAACCATATAGAATAATTATTGGTGAGGGATTTGGGGAATTAAGACTAATGCATAGGCGGGACTTCCGGTTTGAGTTCCGGTGCCGATGGCGGCTTTTTCTCTCGCC
>NW_015386771.1:151945-227591 GCF_001527695.2 Protobothrops mucrosquamatus | reverse complement strand
AATTTGTAATAATGATATTTAATATGTTAGTTTGGAAGAGAGCTCAAGGATGTCGTAGAATTGTTAACTTAAGGATGATGTAATTTAAGACAGAATATAATCATTGTATTGTAAACCCTGTGTGTAGCTCTGGGAAGTCGGGGGGAAGGGAGGGGGGAGGGAAGGGTGGGGTACGAGGGAGGGGGGGTTATATTGTAAAAATTTGAAAAATGTTCAATAAAATAAATAAATAAATAAAAAAAATCAAAAAAATCAAAAAAGTAAAAAAAAAAAAAGACTAATGCATAGGCTGCAGTAGCACATGTAAGCTGGCTGTCTAATTAAGTATAGACAGTATACCTAATTCATTTCTAAATAAGTCTTACTGAAGTAGATCTTGATTTCCTAAAAGCAATTTCACAACTATGGGTTCCTTGTACAGCTGTTAAAAGTGCTGATATCATACTCCCTATTTGGGACTAGTGGAGGTTTACCAGATGATATCCAGTTAGTGGTGCAGCTGTTGATTGAGTTTAGGGTAGAAGTCCAAGACTCCATACTCAAGAGAGCAACAAATTGGACTCATGGGGTGAATAGTGGATCGGGCAATAAGATTCAGGCCTATCATCTATAATTAGAGTTATATACCCTTGCTGGGATTCATCTGGGATCAATCAGCTTGCATAGCTGTATTATGTATACAAAATTTATTTTATTTACTTTTAAAATATTTTGTTTTCCAGAAACAGTGGACTATTACCTAAGTATCATTGGATAACTAAAGGAATCCTCTCCCCTTTATATAACAATTAAGTCAGAGGTCTAAACTTACGTTGCTGAAGCTCCATGATCATTTGTGTAGTGGTAAAGCAAAATGCAAACTTTCCATGTTCTCCTCTAGAGGAAGCAAAGTAACTAACGGCTGCCTACAACTCCCAGCATTCCTCATCTTTCTGAGAGAATTTGAAATCCTAAGAGTAATACTTTAATGAGGGAATATTTCTGGGTCCTCAAAAAATAGCTACGTGTTGGGTGGCAACCCCCCCCCCCAACATTTTCAAGAATGAGCAAGGCTCTTTAGAATAATCTGGTTTTATATGGAGACAGAAAGAGACATTGCATAGAGATATTGACAGTCTGCATGCAACCATAAATGGCTTAGTTCTCTGCCAAGAAGATATCATTTCATGAGCTATCAGTAATGCAGCTCCTAGGAGCTGGCCAGGGTCCTGATTCCCTAGATATGGAAAAGAGGCTTGATTTGATGGGACTTTGATTTGACAGGTGCTAATCTGTTATGAACTTATCCATCCAAAAGTCTGGGTAGTGGACCAGAGTGGCAGACCAAAAGGACAGATTTATCAGTGAGGCTGCCTATTCCCTAGTATCTGCCTGGTTATTTCAATAGTCCAGGCTCCTTCAAGTAAATAATGCCACCTATCAAGGACCTAGAGTCATGCTTTCTCTGGAGCAGCACATGCCCTCTGAAATGGGGTACCCCCTGAGATTCAATCAGACCCCAATCTATTGGCATTCTGAAGAGGCCTAAGATGCTTAGCTTTTTGTGAGGAAAAGCAAGACCTTTGCTTCATATCATCCAGTCTGTTACTCTTGCCATCTTTTATCCACTCACCTTTTTTTGTTTTTTATTGTAATTTGTTTTGATTTGTTGTGAGCCACCCAGAGTTGCTGGGAGTCAAGTGGCATACAAATATAATAAATTATTTTTACTATTAACATATTAGCAAGGAGGGAGCAGCAGCTTGATTCAACACCAGATCGCATGGTAGGAGTAGAACCAATCAAATAAGAGTCAGTATGACTTTCAGATGGATTAAAGTTAAACCACACCTTTTGGCCTAACTTGTTTAGAGAGTAGCAGGGGTTAGCAAAAATAAGCAATGAGATATGAAACCTTAGACCACCTTTGAGCTGTATGTATTTAAAACTTACCTTTCTGACCCATTCAGATCAGAGAAACAGATTCCAAAAATTTGAATGGAAATCTATTTTGAGATGTAGTAAAACTCTGGCAAGCCTGATTGTTTCCCCTTCTTTCTCTTTTACAACCCCAAGAAGTTATGGCAGAACCAGTTTGAGTTTTTATGCTTTCCTCATTTCTCAGGGATAAAGCACATTTTTGCAAATGTGCTGTGTAGTTTCTCCTAGGTCATATCTGTAGCTCTCTAGACATTCAGAAATCCTGAGAAGGTTAGAGCAGAGTATTCCTGGTGCCAGAATATCATATGGCAAACAAATGGATGGGTTTATTGGGATATTTGATATCCTTGAAAGCAAATGTTTCGTGTCCCATGTGCTTGTTTCTTTTGCTCTGAAAGTTGGGTTTTCTGATTAAATACTTGCGTGGCCCTTATGATCAGAGCACTTCCACATAAAGATTCTGCACCACTTTGAAAGCAGATCCAGACTCCAGTGACATCCACTTACCCTTGCAGCTTCATGACTTTGTTTTGTGTTGTGTGTGTTTTGTTAGTACACCATGGCTTTGTTGCTCTGTGGCCAAATCTTGTCCCACCTCTTCTCTTGGGTCCTGAATTTTGGGCGCTGTAAGAAAAATGCCTCTTTGATGTCTTGCAGCCCCCCTTCCATAGCCCCCAAAGAACTAGTAAATTGGAAACTGCCAGCATTTTATCATCACATTCCCTTCCTCCCACCACCAAACCACTAGGTATGTCTTTCCCTTTACTCTTTTGGTGCAGAGAGAGAGTTGCCTTTTTTGTTGCTGCATTAAGACCTGCAGCTGATCAAAATATAACAACGAATTGTCAGTAAGAACAGATCACATCACCAACATCACCTGCAAACTGTGTTAGAGAATTTGGGAGTGAAACAAGTGAGCATAAGAACATGCACACTGTGGGAAAAGAAGATCAGGGGTCTTCCTGATTCATGAAAAGAGAGAATGTTTGTGTGTTAAAGGATCAAGTAATTACAGACAAGTTTAATCTGGATCCTGAAGGATCCAGGTAACCATATATCACAAATATATTTCTTAAATATATTGATGATTATAAGAGAAAATATTGAAGTTTAACTTTTATTTTATTTGGAATTGGTCTTCCAATCAGTTGCATACTTTTTGACAGATATTCTTTCCCTTCCTGTAAACCTCCGAGAATCACTGAGGAACTAGAAGTCTTGAAATTGAATTAAATATATAAACATACTTAAAGCAAATTACTTGGAATTCTCCATACTACAGAAACTAAAAACTTTTGTAAACATTTTAATATACTTGGGAGTAAAACAATTCTACTTCTCTTTAAAAATGTTGAGGTATTTCTTTTATGCCTATTCCTGAAATATAAATTGCATACATACAAGCATGGGAATAATCAATATACTGGTAAAATTGCTGCTATTAAATTATGTTGAAACTGAAAATTAAAATCCCACCCTTGTTCACAGGCTACATGGTTTGACCATAGGATATACCCCTTGTCCTCTGTGTTTTCACTTTTGCTCAAATGGGAATTTGTGACAATCTTGCAGTTCAGGAAGAACTATTTGGGATGCATTCATCTTCTTTCTCAAAGAAAATTCTTCATGGGTGGCATTAACCAAATCTGAATTTCAGGCTGAGAATAGGGATTAAAGCTGGAGAGATCAGAGTTCAAATTTCCATTCTGCTTTGACATACAGTGGTCGATTTCACACATCATGCTAGATTATGCTAAAATAAGGTTGTTCCAGTATTTCAGGGGTTGTCACAAAGAAGAGGGAGTCAAGCTATTCTCCAAAGCAGGCAGGACAAGAAGCAATGGATGGAAACTAATCAAAGAGTGAAGCAACCTAGAACTAAGGAGAAATTTCCTGACAGTTAGAACAATTAAATCAGTGGAACAACCTGCCTCCAGAAGCTGTGAATGCTCCAACACTGGAAGTTTTTAAGAGACTGGACAACCATTTGTCTGAAATGGTATAGAGTTTCCTGCCTTAGCAGGGGGTTGGACTAGAAGACCTCCAAGGTCCCTTCCAACTCATTATTCTTATAAGGTTGAGTATTTTGTGATTCAATGTGTTCTAGGAACTCAGCCATTCCTGCTTGATATAGGGCCTTCTCATTAGGTCACAATAAAATGTTATGTGAAGAATAATTGTGTTCTGTCAACTTGGATTTAGGGTTTAGCACACAGTTTCAACCCAACCACTGGGTAATTTTGGACAAGTAACAATATTTTATCTTGACCTTTCCCTCTGAATTTCTAAGATGATCAAATAATAAAAAATATCACACTCAATACCTTTTGCTTATTGTAAGAGTGTTTAAATAAAAGTGCAAATAAAAATGTATTTGACAGCTGGATCAGAACTGAGCAGCAGAGCCCTGTCCTCACCTTATTTGTTATATGCTAAAAGATTAAGTGCCAAAATTGGGTAAAATCCTGCCAGTGGGAGAATCCCAAGAAAAACAGATGAGTGGGCATACCAGTGGTTTCTTTTACATGTGCTCTGAATTCTTTCTCCTTTTCAGATTGCTTCTTTGCAGCAGAAGAAACTTTCAGTGACTTTTATAACAGTTTTCAAAAATATCATATATATATTTTTCATAGCCAAATCTATTATCTCTACATTATTGTCAGCACTAGCATAGCCTCATTTAGAAAATAAAGTTTTGAGATATTATAAGAAATGCTTTCTTTGTTTCCTTTTTGAATACTATTTAAAATGATATGCTTTTCCTTCTTGCAGTCTAGAAAATTATACCCATAATATGAGCTGGATGGACGTGATAGGGTCATCCATCAGACTTAGCTGGCAGGAAAAAAAGCCCAGTATGAGGCAAAATAGACATGTTATTTCAAAATCTTGCTGAAATGGCAGACTTGAGAAACTTGAGAAAGTCATTATACTTAAACTTCATTTTCCATCTTATGTAGCAGAGTTATTTATTCAGTAGTAGAATCATCATTTCTACATTGGCAAAAACGTGGCATAAAATCTGTACACTAAATGCTAATACATTATGAGAGATATAAACTTGGAAACACTGCCTATAAATTTATACAGCAGCATAATATAACCCACCAGAATGAGGAAAGTGTTGTAACTGATAATCCTGCACAACCTCATGTCCAATTTTTGGTGAATGGGCAAATCTAAGATCCCACTACTTACCTTCTCACAGTTCCTTAATGTTAAATTGAGTTCCATCTCAACAGCACTTCAAAGTGCAAATTCATGCAGTGCATTTTTTCCTATCAGCTTACACAAGGCGATTAAAAAAAAAGTTACTTTGAGTAACTGTCTTTCTTCAAGATGGATCCATACTGCATTTTTTTAAAAACAAAAACAGAATTTACTTCTTTTCTATGTTTTGTTTTAGAGATTTATTTTGACTGTATTTATTAAAACATTATTTTATGATGCCAATCAACAGTGCCGTCTCTACAAAATTCTTTTCTTCTTAACTCCAATCAGGCATTCATTTCATTCCTCATTCCATCCCAACCGACTAAGAGAAAAAAATGTGGGGAGAGGGCAAGAGAATTAATTTACTAGAGGTGCCTGAGATTGAGGGAATTTGGAAAATATTTTTAGTATGCCTCTGGCTAACATCCAATTCAGCAGCTCATCAAACAAATGGTAAAAGACACATTGGTGAAAAGGCCGACGAGCTTTTTAATGGCATGACCACTTCTCTTTGATTAACAAATCTATTAATGACCACCATTCTTTATACAAACAAAAAAGTGATTTCCTTTTCTTTTTATTTTTAAGTCATGATTTAGAATTAGGAAAATGCCAGGTGAATCTGTACACAGCTTCTGGGTGACGCATGCCAAACCTGTGACGCTGCGAACGTTGCCATGCATTTAAACCAGATTTTAATGGTTTTTACTTTTTACTCTCAATTGCAATTGTACATTCTTGTTGTAATGTGTGAAACATTCTAGACCTGCTTTCAGAAAACCATAAAAAAAGAAGAAGAAAATACACTGAGGTGGTTTATCATGAAATCTGACAATGTTTTGAATATACAATACCATCAACTGAAATCCTGTCTGCCAATCAGATGCATTTGTTCTGTGCTGCGGGACACAGTGATACTACAAAACTGCTCCTTCGTGGGACATTTATGGTCTTAAAAACAAGCTCTATCACCCATTAACAATGCAAAGTTATCAGCAATCTGCTATTAAATTCAGTCCAGAGAAATACCCTTATTGTTTACATTACACAATACATTGCCTTTTATAGGAGACATATATAACATCTTGCTTTGCTTTGCTTTTCATTAGTCAGAATAGGTGGCTCATGCTCTCTTTCATATCTTGACTGAACACATCTGGTTTTGCAGTTACTCTATAGTTCAAGTTAGCCTGAGAAACTAAGTAGTAAAAGATTATATACGTTCCCAATTGACCCAAAGATTAAGAACAGTCCACGGGAAAATTCAGCCAACAAAATCTCCCCAGAAACACCCCAGAAATCTCTTTCCTGGTCTACAGGTATTCTGCCATCTAGGTTAGCAAATTCTTCCAATCCCATTCAGAAAAACGAGGAAATATGACATCTTGGTTCCAAAAAGTTAGTTTCTTGGAGTGCATAGTAGCATTATAAAGATGATTTCAGTAAGCACAGGAATGAAGTTGTTTAACCTCCTGGGACCATAATATTTGTCTCATATTTACAACTCCAGTTGTATATTGTATTATACAGGAATACATATTCTGCTAAATGTATTGGTCCAAACTGCAAATTACAGAAAAGAAATCATTTTGTTTCTACAACCTCTGCATAAGGTCTAATATAACTTAGTATCGCTTGTATATTATTATATTTCACATCTTCTTCCCCATCTTATATTTGGCTTTGTCAATGATAGAAAGAGAAAGGTGGCATTGGGGTATGTGCTAAATTCTGGGGAAAGGGTGAGATAGCTCCTTTCAATGGCTCTAACATTGCATTTCCATTTGAAACCAAATTTAAAATGCTATAAGATAAATGTGACGAATCTGATACTAGGACATTCTTGATAGATGGTTGTCTACTGTCCAGTTCCCTCCAACAAAGGAACCTTCCCGACCACCCGGGTGCAGTCTCAAATCTGCTCTCAAATTGCTCTGAGCGTTAAGAAGTGCCTCCAGCTACACTGTCTCCTTAGCCGAGGGAATCTAGTCTGATCATACGGGGCAGCAGAGAACAAATCTTTGCCCTCACCACTGCTCTTTTCCTTTCCTTGAGAAATTTGTTTTCCACTATCCTGACTAACTGCATTGGTCTTCTCTCCAGACAGCCTTATAATCTTCAACAAACCTTTTCTTCTCTCTTATATCCAGAGTGAATGGGGTGATTCTGTCCTCCCTCTTCAACCTTGTCAATGATAATTGCTGGAGTTGTGAGGGGGAAAACAAGTACGTACTGGACTGCACCTCATAATTTTGAGTGTTCCATAATAAAATAAAGTTATACAAGTGCTATTTAAAAGATTACCCATTGCAAATCTACTTGAATGAAGCTACTACAAGGCTTTTTTCTATACAGAGGGTTAATAGAAGCTTCATTACCCAGTGATTGCTATTCAAGACACCTGTCTCACACACAGCCCATTCACATAAAAAATGGTGAAGTATTCTTTGCATTTCTTTTGATCAGCACTGTTGCTTATGTAACTAAAATATCATCCATACACAACAAAGAAGCAAAAGTGGAAAAGAAAATACTATCATGGGGGAAGGAAAACAACAATAAAGGATGCACAGGCTGGCTGATTACTGAAACCGATAATGAAAAATGAGGGGAAATGGAATGGGGTACTAGGAATTCTGAACAGAAACGCACCTTGCTGCATTGTTTAAAAAGCAATACAAATAATGCATCTGTGTGTTTTGTATAAGCTATAAATTAATCTTCATGGAAATCTCAATGAGAGTTATGATGTTTATATTTAATTCTGACAAGGTTTTCCTAGGACATGAAGTTGGTTCTTAATCCTTGCTGTGAGGAAATTGATGGGAAGAATGAGTTCATAATCAGATGACTAAGGCATTAAAGCAAGCAGTATATTAATACTAGACTTAGCTAGATAATACCCCCCCAACCTAATCTGGCCCCATTGTTCATGCTGATTCAAGCAATAATCATATGGCAAAGATCTGACTGGGTTACAGTAAAAAATGTGAGGTCTGTGGAGGTGCTGAAACACCAAAGTCTCCTCAGACAACACATTGTTTTCAAAGTCTCTTTACTTTACTTACTCATCAAGATGAGTAAGTAAAGTAAAGATGTGTTACTCATCAAGCACACATTTCCTGATTTTCCCCTGTCCCCCTCTCCCAATTCTACTTCCCTTCCTGCCTCCCCAAAATCATCCCAACTGATTCTGCAGAAGACATTCCCCATTTTTAATTAGCAACAGCAGGAGAGGAAGTGAGCATGTATAGCAAGAGAGATAATTTCTGTTCCTGCTGCTCTCACTGAATAATTAGAAAGAAAAGACAGAAATAGGTTTGTGAGCTGGAGATGGTTTGAAGAACTGTGGAGGGCACAAAGATTTTTAAAAACCTGCCAATCATTTTATTAATCTTATTCCTTTATGCATGTTTGATCTAGTATTAGACAAGTAAAATTTTTTGTACGTAAACATTATATTCAAATGGACCGTTTTCAAACCAGGGTTTTCGGTCCGATCTTTACGTGATTTATCGCATTTTTTACTCCGACGTCATATTTGGACACATCTATTGTAAATGCCCCTAGTGTGGTAGGGATCAATTATATGGTTAAATTAAATAATATTTACATTATCTTTTCGAAGGCATCAATCAACAGGTCTGAAATATAAGTACTTAGGAGCAATAATCACAGCTTGTCCTCTGTAATTAATATCATTGTACTATCTCTGGAAAATGAATGGGGTGAATGCATAATGTACTGTGATGTTAAGGAAATAGATTAATTGGAGCTGTCTCATATGTTCAGGTTCTGGGCAAAAAAAATTGTCAGAATCAGAATTATAAGCAAAATGCTATAATAAGGAAATATGTGACAAGGAACTATGAATTCTTGAGGACATAAAAACAGTATTCAGGATTCAAAAGGACACAATGAAGTAGATGTAACAATCTGTAACCCTAAGAAGAAATACTTGTGCTTTTTGAGTCTACAGTGATGCTTGCTTACCATATAGCATGCCACCATAGGTAACATGTGCAACCAGCAATCCATGAAATCTCGTTTTTGGCCTGGAGTTTGATAATAGTCCTGATGGAATATTATTTGGATCTCTAAAGCAAAGCAATCATTCCACCAGGATTCACAGCTGTCTCAATTACCACCAAGGACTAAAGGTGCATATAGCTCAGCCTTGCTGCTACAACAGCAATATTATTTGTTGCAAATGAATGTTTGTCCCTATGCTGCCTTTTTTCTGCTCATGATCAACACTGATGTTTGATACATATTCAGGTAAATATTCTTAGAGGAATATTGATTCTACAGCCAGTGGTATGGGTACCACCTGTGGTACATTGGCACCTGGCAGGTGGTACGCGACCATCCTAGAAAAAGTAGCGGGGGAGGGGAATGAGCTGAACCGGTGGCAGCACCGCACAAGCCTGAGCAAGAGATGGCTGGATCTGCAGGGCTGTCAGGGCTCAGTGGTAGCGCCAGGATCAGCGCCAGGCTCCACCTGGAGCTCGGCACTGATCCTGGTGCTTCTGCTGAGCCCAGAAGAAGCGCCGATCAGCTGGAAAGCGGCACTAATCCTGGCGCTTCTGCTGAGCCCAGAAGAAGCGCCGATCAGCTGGAATGTTGCAGCATCTTCAGGGTCTTGTGATTTACATTCAGATGCTTGGCAACTGATTCATATTTATGATGGTCACAGTGTCCAAGGGTCATGTGAAGTGACCAAAACCTGGTGCAACCACCCAGCAGACGGGGGGAATAAAAACCAAACACCCCCCACCCCATCCCCACTGCCAATCCTTAACAGAAATGCTCACAACAATGAAAACCTCAGACAGGAGGAAGAGCGCCGCCAGGTGGGCAGGCAGGTGTCTTGCTCGGCTGTGGCTTGGGGGGCACTTTTTTCAGTGCCATTGTAACTTCGAACAGTCACTAAGCGAACTGTTGTAAGTCGAGGACTACCTGTACTTTATCACTTTTTTCCTTTTGGGGGGGTCATCAAGTTTTTGACACCTTGCTAGGCGACTGGTGGTACTTGGATGTTGCCATATCCCAAAATTGGTACAATGGGTGAAAAGGTTGAAAAGCCCTGTTCTACAGTTCCTCACCCTGCATGATAATTACATTTACTATTAAGTCTGTACTTTGTTTCTTTTTATGTGTCAAGGGGCATAACATGTTTGTGCCCAATACTAATACTATTTGGAGGGGTCTAATTTTGAAAGAACGAGAAGGTTGTAACGATATGTAGATGTGTCTATACACTGTATAAAGTCTTAATAAACATATGGTTATCTTGTCTAGACGAATGAGTGTATAGTGGGTTAATTTTATTAAATCCAGAGGATTTGTCATTGGTAAAGTAAATGTTACTCGTTACGAACCGGTGGTCGTAGATAACTGTCTTATACTACTAATTATGGATTAAACCAGAAAGTAATATTATTATTATCGCATTGCATGGAGGAGGGCAAGACTGAATTGTGGTTGTGTACGAATAGAACAAATGCCTCCCTGCCTCCTACATTATAAGGTCTAGGATTTAATATATCAAAATGTTCTATGCCCAAGAACCTATTGCCATTGGTTCAAGCAAAAAGTAATGTGCAGGTCTTTTTTCCCTTTTCCACATTTGGGGTATAGAGGGGGAGAAGAAGGAAGAGGTAGAAGAGGAAGAGGAAGAATGGGGAGTAAAAGACTGTTAATTCTGTTTTTAGGCTAAAAAGATTTATTTTTGAACTGTTTTTCTTACTGGAATCAGGAACATATATAGGAATCTTCTAGACCCCACATCCCATTTCTCAAATGGTCAAAAAAATCATTCTGAAAAACTGACCAGAAGGGGAAGGAAGAAGCCTCCTTTGTCCAGACTTTTGCTCAAATTTCTACCTAATATTTACATGGAATCTTGATTTGGGGGTAAGAATTAGCTGGCACATATACTTATTCATTTTTTCTTGAATAATACCCAAGTTTCTGAATTTATGGGAAAGGGTCCATGCTTTATTTAATAAACCACAAATGAATGAGTGCATGTATCAATTGGCTGGTTTCATATATTGTGCTAAACCATAAATTATTGTTTACTGACCTCAGTAAGTAAACCATATTATGACTTAGCACAATATGTGAGTGAAGCCAACATGTAAGCATTTTTAAAACAAAAACAAATAAACATAAAAACAGGAAGGATTGATTGAGTTATGATATTCTTGCCTAATCATCCTCTGCATATTAAAAACAAAGCTCTAAAGTAGTGAGTCTCTTGAAATAATCAAATAATGTTGTAGATAGTACCAGTAGGCTTCCCACTTTTTACTTTTTTACTACCAAGAATAAGGATGATCAAGATGATTGACAGCTATCTTCCAACAGTATTGGCACATCCCTATTTCACATGTGAGGTCTAAAATTGAATAGGCCAAGATGTTCTATGCCTAATAATGTCTTTGGAGAACCATATGGCCAAGCTCAATAAAAGGGCCCAGTCTTCTCTTCAGATATAATTCCCAACATTTATATGAGGAATACAGTATATCAAAAGCACATTGATGAGATCAGATATTAATCTCAAATAGCTGTCAGAATAAATTCTATCAACATAAGCCTTATCATTTATATGCTCCTACATCTCAAAGGGGACTATTCATGACTACAGAAATATTATTTATAATTGTCCCCTCAAATCCTAGATGAAATCCACTAATTCAGTTCATGTCAGTGGTTCTCAACTGGCAGAGTTTGGCCAGATTCTAAGGCAGTCTTGTTTATTACCAAAGAAAAGAACCAGGTTAGGCATTCTTATGGCTCACTAGATGTTCTCTACCTTCCTGCTTTTTCAGATATATCTAGGCATTCTGCAAATAAGATCATCTGTCCATCTAGCATTATTATTCATCCAGATTCACAGGGGACATGCAGGGTTCCAGTCAGGGGTCTTTACTCTTTTCTATCTCTCGAATACATTCAAGTAGAAAAACTTCATTCAAGTAGATTGAGCCTATCTATATGCAAGACATGTGCTCTGCCACAGAAGTTGGCTCCTTTCCACTGGGATGTGGAGAATTTCTAGTGGAGGACCGAGAAAAGAGGTTTATAATGGTGGCAGGTGGGAAAGTTGATGAAGGGAATGGGGAGGACAAAATTATTTGTGTAAACATTTAAACAAAGAAAGAAATTAAAAGTAGAAATTCTTCAAAGAGGCATGAAAAACTCTATCAATCTTATGGCCTTGGAAGCTACGAAATAGCTTGAAGTATGACTGGAAGGTTCTTGTATACTATGGATTGCTAGAGTTGCAGAACAAAAAAGTCTGGGGGTTAGGAGGCAAAAGGAAAAACATAGATATATATTAAAAAGGGAAGAAACATTGTAAAATCAGAGCGTTTCTTATCAAAATCTCATTGCAATTGTGTTTCAACTAAAATCACACTGTAGTTCCAACTAATGTATCAAAAAATTAATCTGGGTTGTTTCTATTGTTGTTTCTTTGTTGTTTCATCAACATGATCTTAACAAAACAAACACTTGCGTCTTATATTGCTTTTAGCTCTGTCCTGGAATTCTGCTCTAAATCTTGATAACCCTCTCATAGAACCACAAACCCCATGTTTCCTCAGATGTACGTCATAACAATTGTGCTATTGATTGAATAGTGTATTCTACACATTTTCATAATTCTGTTGAAAAGATGGGCATGAGGTTAACAGTATATTATCTTTTTTTAAGGCCATCTTCTAATACAATATCAAAAATAGCCAACATCTCTTTGATGCAAGAACATTCGTGGGTAATCTTGGGCCTTGAATATCTATTAACAAAATAGTTATCACAAATATTTTCCTTTAACAACCAACCGAGTCCTGAATTCCCACCAGGAAAAATGGTAATATTGAATAGCCAGAATCTGTTCATCTCTTATTAAGAAGTTGCAGGTGTCATTTTATTAAGTTTACACAGCAACCAAAATTGGTCTAAAAAGAAATGAATGAAGGAAACAGGCTTCATTCATATTTCATATAGCTCTGCTTGACAGTTGTGGAGTGAAAAGAAAACAAGAAAAGGATATCTAGAACTAACAATAAATTAGCCTGATCTGCTCAAATCCTTCATTTCTTACTTTCTACCATTGCAATTTATAGATTCACATAGATGGTGGGGAGAATATTATTCAGTACAATTACAAGAGGCAAACGTTCATACATTTCCTTTTTTTTTTTTTTTTTGCAAGTCTCCATATCTAAAGCTAGATTCTTAGATATAAGTACTTAGTTATAATGTGTTTCCCGATCATAATGGCAAGTTCATACAACTTTTCAGGCCAGAGCACAGAAGGGGGGGTACCATGAACTCTCCCCTCCAAATTAGCCAGCTTCAAAAGCTTTACCAAGATTTATCAAGCGCCAGGTTGAAAACCAAATAATTTGAGAGGTTCCAAACACTGGTGATAGTCTGGCAGCTGGATTTCTAAACTAAGCAGGTACTATCATTACAAGGCATTTAGAAATGGAAAGCCTGTTAAAACAAAACATAAAAATTAAAAACTGCATGTCCAGCATATCCCAGAAGGAGAGGCAGTCCATGTTTTAAAATGCCTTATATTTGGATTTTGAAAAAACACCATACAGGAGAGCCCTATTGGTTCCTAGGTCATTATTTAGGCTATGGCTCTTTTCTTTGCACTTTCTTCTGAATTTTACCAATAAAGAGACCACGTAGAGCTCCCTGAGAAGTTTTCACTGCTGTCTTTACACAAAACACTACTTTGGGTGGATATTAGCTTACAGGCATACTGCCGAAGGGAAAAACTGATGCCTCTACTTCAGAGCACCCTGGAACAGGTTCTCCCAAGAAATTTAACACTTCTCTTCAGCAGCCCTCTCAGGACTGCTGCTAAGGGATGCTATGCATCCAAAAGAAGCTGCAAAAGATGCAGCTCCTCTCCTCTTGGCTGTTATTGACTCTTCATATAACTATAGGCAGGAGAGCAGTTGAGGGGTCCGATTGTAACTTTCTTTCTAATAATACACCAGCATCACCAGAGCTACACAAAAGCAGGCTCAGAAAGAGAGTGGGTGCCAAACAGGGACATCAATACATCTAGACCATCGAGAAGCTCACACCATGATTTCTCTTTCAGGTTCTGTGCAGCCCTTTAATTTCTCCACTGACTGGGGCTGATGTATGCTATAAAAAGCCATCTCTCCTAGCAATCTCTCAAGATTCTGTGGTATTGCTAACCGAGAAACTAAAGAAATGAGGATGAAGGAAAGAATATCAGGCACTAGGCAGGCTGCCTGAGTTGTTGCTTGGTGGCTGGCAAAAGCAAGCATGAGCTGGCCAGGAGGCTCTCAGCCAGATAGAGAGCTGGGATTGAGACAGCATGGGCATGTGGGCAAGTGAAGCACTGAAGTACAACTAGCTGCTATATGCATATATTTCCGACACATAAGGCTGTGCTGCGGCATCTTGAGTGTATATTATACGCAGAGGTTTTTCCAGCCTGGCAAGATGGTACGTCGGTAGGTCTAATGGACTGGCAGCAGCAGATCATTATCTAGCAGTAGACTTGCCTTCTTGGAATACCTGTTTTCCTTTGGTTCCTGGAGTATGGGTTTTCCCTTTTGGTCCTTTTCTGAGCATACCTGGTGACACGGGAATATCTCCCAACAGACCTAAAGCCTGAGCCCTGGATGGAGCTTTGGGAGAAGACTGAGCCCATGGAGGAAATGTGGTCCCGGGCCTATGCGGTCGAGATGGTGATGGGCTTTCCTTTCTGGATAGGGATTGGCTTTTGGGGGAAGCACTGAGGTTTCGTAGAGGGAGAACAGGGCTTCTAGCTGGAAGATGGGAGGCTTTCCTTGGGCTGCTCTTCAAGGAAGGTGTAGCAGGAGTCGGGGTTGCTTTCATCCGGGGATCACCAGATATATTCCCACATGGCCTTTGCCCCTGAATCCTGCAAGAAGAAAACATGGAGGAAGAGCAATGTTTTGTAACCAGGTCACCACAGGTATCTTACTCTAAAACTTTACGACATCACATGACAGAAACTAATAGTCTGTAACAGGTTAAAAGTAAACATATGGTGGCCAAGTGCTACCACACACCACAACAAACAAGAGGACAAGCTAGGCTATCAACATACTCAGTCACAAGATTTTATAACTAAGGCCTAATGCATTTTTTTTTTTTTTTGCAGTACCAACTTCATATGTAACAATAGCAAGGCTATCTCTTTCATCATGTATCTTGTGGGAGTTGAACAATGTACCCAAGCCCTGATGCACAGATGTATGGTTCTTTCTCCTTCAACAAAAGAGAACAAAATACTGACATGGCAGTATTCAAAGTGATATCAAAATAGCAATATGCATGCAGAGATGTCATCATGGAAATACAAAAAATACTAGGCTTTTGGATTCTAATGTCTATTGTTAGTGTGTGACTCACATTTACACTGTGACATGGTTATGTATATTTTGTCATTCTTGCCTTCTCTGTGGATACCCATATTTGGACATGTTTATGCAGTGCTTGCTTCAGCCAAGATGTTATTTGCATGGTAGAGGTGAGATGCTGGTTATGTTTTTGCAGGAATAGCATTACCTTTGCTGAAAGTCACATAAACCAAGCATATAAGCCACTTGTGTTAAAGAAGCAAACACTACATACGGAGCATTTAAAGGTAGAAAATTTCCATTAATATACTGGTTTCTTTTATTTTCTGCCTTGTAAAGTATACATTATTTGGAAGAAAGACAGGATACACATTAAATGAACAAGAAATAGATTTTTCTTTCCTTGTTGGAAGGGCATAATAACTAAGG
This sequence comes from Protobothrops mucrosquamatus, assembly GCF_001527695.2. Lineage (NCBI taxonomy): Eukaryota > Metazoa > Chordata > Lepidosauria > Squamata > Viperidae > Protobothrops > Protobothrops mucrosquamatus. The sequence continues at coordinate 211,635 of NW_015386771.1, read as the reverse complement.
TAGACTGTCAATCAGTTATAATAATAATTGACAGATATTGATCTTTCTCTGTCTGGGAATTCTTTCTCTTACTCATGCTTAATACAGGCAGTCCTCAATTTACAAGTACAATTGGGGCCAGAATTTGGATGTTGAGCAAAGCAGCTGTTAAGTGAAATGTGCACGTGACCATTAGCTCAGATAATGTCAAACTTGTGAGTCACCTGATGTCGCGCGACGTATCAGAGCTTTTTCTCCATTGCCGGCAATGGGGTGGGCGCGGTTTCCTCATGACGCGTCCGGCCCACGGGCTGGCAGTTTGACACCCCTGACTTAGCTCAACAATTGCAATCCCAGCTCTCCCAGCTGAGATTGTTAAGCAATTGCTCAGGTCATTAAACAGAGCACTGGGGATAAGAGCACATGATTTGGAGAAGGGGCCTTCCAAACTATCACCAGAGCAATCGGGTTCATTAGCTTTACTAGCCTAGGAAGGTTAAAGAACCAGTGAACAAAATATTCTGTTAGAAATCTTTCTAGCTTTCGAAATGGTGGCGTTTGCTTGAAAGAGGCTAGAAAGCTAGCGAATGTCATCGTTCTGAAAGCTAGAAATATGTTGGCATTCAGTAGCTTTCCAGTGCTCTTCCATGGAAGAGAACACTTCTGCCAGGCTACAGAAACAAGGCTTGGATCTTTGGGATCTGAGCCCTGTTTCTACAATCCAGCAGAGGGGCTGAGCTCCACTTGGCAGGCAACTCTTTCAGCCAGTCCTCAGAGATGAGAGGGAGTCCTCTCAGCAGGCAGCAAGAACTTGCAACCTTCCCTGCCAGTTTCCCCACTGTCTTTCTGGGGAAGCCAATAGAAAAGATTGCAAATGGTGCTCACATGATTGCAGGGTGCTTGGATCATAATTGTGAACAGGTTGCCAAGTGCCTGAATTGTCACGTGATTGGGAGTGGCTGCACCATGACATGTTACAGAATGTAAAACATCCCATTTGAGGCTGTAGTAACTTCAACTGGTAGTTAAATGACCAGTTGTAAGTTGAGGGCTACCTATAAGGAAAGTAAGCATGAGAGAATGTAGATGCAGCTACGTACTATAACTAAAATAATAAAAGTCATAGACAGTTGATACATATGTCAGAATTGTTACCCACAACCTTATATATAGGAACCTCTAATATACAATATTAAGCTTGAAAAAATCTCCAGTAGGGAATACTAAACTAGGAGGGCATAAAATAGGCTTACCCCTTTCATTGTGATTCCTGTCTAAAACGTCCTTTTTATATCTTTTATTTCTAAACACTCCTAAAGAATTTTATTGTTCTGGTTTTAAAATCTGGTTTTAAAAAGTTTCCATGACCCCAATGGAATCTGTTTTAAATGCAAACATACCAACTTTCACCTAATTTTGAAGGCGAAGCCATGGAATGTTTAGGAAGGCTCTGTATTTTAAAATTATTGTCTAACATCATAGCAAGATTAATCTGGAAAAAAGGGTCAATTACAGTCTAGTGCAGGGGTAGACAACCTCGGCTCTTTTATGACTCATGCTGACTCAGGAATTCTGGGAGTTGAAGTCCATGAGTCATAAAAGAGCCGAGGTTGCCTACCCCTGGTCTAGTGTATAGGCTGAGTAAATATAAAGAAGGTGCTGAGGAGACAGCAAGAACAGAAGTAATTGCAATAGTGGCGAATATCTGTAGCTCAGGTGTAAGATGAGGATGAAGGTTTGTTCTTTGAGCTTGTGGGTTAGTTTCTGAACGTTTCATTACCAGTGCTGTTAGCACTGACACTGACATCCCCTAAACTTCCCTGAAGATGTTACTTAGCCTGGTAATGAAACATTCGGAAACCAACCCACAAGCTCGGAGAACGAACCTTCACCCTCACAAAAGTAACTCTCTAAATCCAATCGCTTGCTGAGTAGAAAGAAGTACTGCATACCTGATGGACCCAGATGCATCACCGGTACTTCTACTTGGTCCTGCTGGTGGAAGGGCTGAAGGGCTTCCATATTTTAGTTCTAACACAGGTGGCTTTACAGGTACAATGGGGCGAGGGATTCTGCTCCTTATATTTAAGCTTCTCTCCTCCATCTTTACCAGGGAAATTCTCTCCTGATTTCCAATCTTCCTTGGGGTGAAATCATCTGAATCATGAGTATCTTCCTCAGAACCAGTGGCTGACAAGGTTTCTGAAACCCGCTGCCTCTCGTCACTAGAGGAAGCAGAAGATGACACTCCAGAAGCTAACCTTAACAGATGGCTTTGTCTTTTCTCCATCACCAGGCGGGCCAAATCCTGCTGTTTCAGTCTCTTGTATAGCCTTTCTTTGCCAGAGTGTGAGGCTGAAACATCTGATCCAGTGTCTTCTTCAGACAGCAACACAGGAATCCGGCTTCTATACCTTACATTCAGTGTTTTTTTGGAAGTTTCTGCTAGAATATGTGGAAGCAACTCTGCTTGTCTAAGGGATTCATTTGCAAGAGTTTTATTATCAAGGCCAGGTTCTTCTGAAATCAACTTACTATCTTCTTCCACATCTGATTCGGGAATAAGTTTGCTCTTAAGTTCTAGCTCTTCTTCTTCTTCTTCTTCTCCTCCCATTTTAACACCATTCAGGCATACCAGTTCCCCTGCAGCTTCAGAGGTGGTTTCAATATGATTCACTGAGAAAGCACAACTTTCCATCTCTCCCCCTTCCAAGGCTGAATTCACACTCCCATTTTCTATCAGTACCTGATTTTCCTCTAATTCTTCCTCAACAATTACCTCTTCAAACTGCCCTGGATTAGAATATTCCTCGTGCCTCATAAGCTGGCCACTGGAAGACATGATGTTTAGATGTGTCTTTTCAGCAATATGGACAAATGTGCGTTCAACTTTAGTAAAAGGGGAGGAGGTTGTGGCCACAGACATAGGAGGCTTTGGTTCAGACTTGAGGATGGAAGACAATGTTCCTGGCTCAGATACATCAAGCTGGCTTCCCATAGGCTGAGGTTTCTCACTTTGAGGAGTCAGTGCGGCAAGAGTTCCAAGATCAATATCAGGAGCCAAGTCTGTATTCACAGGAGACTTTTTCAGGTCACCTGGTGAAAAGAGAACTAATGTTTTTGAGCCTTCCTCAAGTTCCAAGTCTCCTTCTGCAGCTGATGCTCGACCCTTGGATTCCTTCTGGTCATCTGCTAAAAGTGTAGATGGAGCACCTTCCTGACTACGCTCAGTACTTTTTTGACTTACTTCACTGCTTGAATCACTTTGCATATCAAATTCTTCCCCTAAATAACCAAGTTCCTCCTCCTCCTCCTCCTCCTCCTCTTCCTCTTCCTCTTCTTTTTCCTCCTTCTTTTCTTTGTATCTGCCATTTGCCACTTGAAGATGAGCATTAGGTGGTTTAAAAGGGGCAGTTAGGACAACATTTGAGAAATCCACTTTTTTTATTCGTTGGAGAATTTTGGATCTTTCCCTATTTTCTGATACATCCCTTTTGAAATCTTGGTAAGGCAAATTTAAAGGCACCACCCTGGGGAGACCAGTCATTTCAAAAGGTTTCAGTGGGAATACCTGGAAAAAGACATACAAAAATATTTGATTATCCAGAATGTTGAAACTACATAAGCAAGAAATTAGCCAGGAGAATTAAAACCACAAATGAATGGAGACCAAGAGCTGAGGACCGTTTCCTACCAGCTTCACATCACTGGGGGGCATCTGTTTGGACCCAGCAGCAAGTAGGGTCAGAGTGGAAAGTGGACCTTATCTCCTTTCACCCTTTCTTAGTCTTATATCTTTCTCTCTCTCTGGGGGAGAAAAATTTTCCCTGGACATGAATGTTACTTATGCAGAGCTTTCAAAAATATGCAGAGATCAAGAATCACAGAATTCCTCTTCCCAGTTTTGTCAAATAACAAGAATTTATGAAGTTATGTTGGAAGAAAGATTCTGCAGGAAAAATCTATATTAACCATAATGGCAAATCCCTTACCACATGATATTAATACCCTGCTTTAAAGCCCAAGGGTATCTTCTGGGATGCCTGAAGAACAGTTCTATAGAATTCCCCCTCATTCTTTTTCAGTATTCCATCTTCAGTATCCAGATCTAATACATATAGGAAGGAAGGAGAGGCAACTGCCTCCCATTAATCTGCTGCTGCTGCTGCTGCTGCTGCTACTAAAAACAAAAAACCTGTCCTTCACCTCCTACTAGTGTGATGTCTGCTGAACACTCCTAAGAGGTAACAATGCAAAAGGTTATTATTCAGTAAATACCCTAGCAAGGCCCATGGGTCATCCTGTAAACAAGAAAAACGTAACTGGGACAGAAAGAAAACCAGTATAAAGAGAATATACACGGTAAAGATAAACATTATATGGTTTCTAGCAACACACAATAGCAGAAGCAGGAGAGGTTATTTAATAAAATAAAAGGAAAGCTGTAGAAAAAAACAGATGTCCAGGGATAGAAGAGATGTATATGACATTATTTTGAAGTGGAAATATTTTTATTTTTTTGAAAAAGTATCTGAAAATTGATGAATATCACATGAAATGAGTAGGAAGCAAATGTTACACAGGAAATAAGAACTACTTTCTGTATAGTTCATTAAGCATGAATTAGGCAATAACAAAATTGCTTAATGTAACTGTGATTCTTCAAGTGATCATCTGTGCTTTCACATCTACAGATGATACACTTCTGTAGAATTACTGTCAGAAACTTTTTACAGCTTCTTTCTACAAAATTTTATGAAAGTGTGCCCTCCATTGCATATGCTTCTAAAACTGGCTCCAATTGTACTTTTTATGTCATATTACTGACATGACACTCCAGGAGCTCTAAGTATTTGATAGATCAAGCATCATCCAAAGGAGGTGAATTAATCATATTAATGCATATAACAGATACAAATGTTTTGGAATATACATATATAACACCTTTGGTTAGATGGACAGTTTTAGGATTCAAATATAATAGAATTCTAGTATCTCTAGAAACAATTATATCAGGAAGATATGGAATGGAATGTCTAAAAAAAAGATTTTATCCTTCTCATGACCTTAAGGGGAAATTTGACATTAAAAATTGGGAAGATGGTGATGCAGAAAAATTGGATGAAAGGGAGAATACTGACTTTGGACCAATTGATGAGGATGATTTTTTAACATACACTGTGTTAAAATAGATGATAAAAATCATCTATCAGATGTAACTCAGTAGCAATATTTACAGCTGCAACATTTGTTAACAACATGGTACCAGCAACATTTTCAACTTTTAAGACATCCAAATTACTAGAACTGCTTATATATTTTAAAACTAAAATACCTATTATTAGTTTCTATAGATATTTGTTATCAATAAATGCACTTGATATAAGACATTAAGAGATGAATGAAATAAAGAATTAAAGTTCCTATATTACATAAACAATGGAAGAGTGTCTTCTATAGCAAGACTATCAATGGACCTTAAGCTATGATTTATACAACAATAAAATAATATGAGCGGCGTGATGACGTAGTGATGAAGATGCTCTCCTCCACCCGGAAGGTTGAGAGTTCAATCCTAAGTAGTGGCAGATGTTTCTCTGTTAGGGTGCAAAGAAAAAATATCTACCGTGAGCCCCACATGGCATCAGGAAGGGCATCTGGCCAAGCAACGCTCAGCTCCTTCCAGTCACCACAACTCTATCCTGAATTAAGGGATTACAGGGTCATAAAAAGGAAAGGGTTTTTTATACAACAAAAAATAATATCTAGAATTTATTGGATTTGTATAGAAAAGGATTGTCTATTTTGTTGAAGATGTAATAAGAGCAGTGCTTCTTTAAAACACATGTTTTTATATTGTTCTATACTTATTAAGTTTTGGAAGAAAATAGTGAACTATATAAATGTGACTATGTAAGAAAATTTTCAGAGGATAATATTCTCTTCAATTACATTGTTAGTATATGGAACTGAGGAATGTAAATGGATTTCCCGTGCCCTTTTTATAGCTAAACAACTGATATTGCAGCTCTGGAAAAATAAACATATGGCCCTATTTACTCAATGGATTGAAGATCTGTTTATATTTGCTACTAGAGCAGATTGTCTATAGACATGGATTTTGTATAAATTAACATAATGAAATATAAGTCTTATTTATATAAAATACAGTAAGTTCAAAAAGTAGATAGATAGATAGATAGATAGATAGATAGATAGATAGATAGATAGAACCCTTGCATACTGTTTGCGTTAGATAATTATTTATACAGTTGTAACTGTTTATTGTTGTAATGAGATACTTTATTTTTTATATTTTTTCACTTATTTTTAAGTATATGGTTTTTTAAAATAATATATTATCACTGTATTTTGTTCAATTTGGTGTCTTTTCTCTCATTATTTTAAAAACAAAACTTTAAGTATGAATATGCTCTTGAATTATATAAAATATTTGGAATCTGTGATATACCGTATAAGAATTATGCAAATACTGTAGATAGCATACAGCAAATAGTATACTAATTCAATGTTAGACAAACAGTGTTCTTCCAAAGATAGCATCTTTGGTTATCAACCTGAACTAACTTTCTTTGAATGAACTGACACTTTATCAGTGCAACGGAAAGACTAATTATTTATTTAAAAATCTGGCAGAGACGTGCAATAAAATATGTAGTTTTCAAACATGAATGTACAGTGACCACTTAAAAACATAGATAACAACCAGTTCTCGTATCACATGTACTTGTGATTAATCTTGGGAAATCCCCAGCCAGACAAGGAGGAAGGATCAAGGAAGAAGTTAGCCTTGAGTCTCTGCACAGCCACAAGAGACTTAGGACTGACACACACACACACACACACACACACACACAGAAAGTTCTGTTTATTCCCAAAGGAAGGCAAGCAATCTGGGGAGAGTCTTCTACTATAGGTAGAACTCAATAAAGTAGTCAACTTGAACCTTTTACGTGCAGATCTAGTTGCTTGGGCCTGACAATTACCAAATAGAATTTGGAGTTGGGGAAAATGTTTAGCAAAAAAAGTTATATAAAATCTCTCTCTATCCAAAAGATGCTTTGGCTTGAACAATGAAGCAATCATACGTATGGTAGATTGATGATAACGCTGTATCACCAATTTATTTAACTTCAATACTGAACTATATAGAGGGAAGCAATGGAAGAAATCAGAGCTGTGGTCAGTTTGTTCTGAGATGTATGTATGTATGTATGTATGTATGTATGTATGTATGTATGTATGTATGTATGTATGTATGTATGTATGTAAGAATAATAAAACAGTGGAACCCAGCAGTATATTCTGTGTTGGTTTTTAATGTTTTTAATATATAGATACATTTAATGTATGTATTAATGCAATGTATAGATACATTTCATGTATCTTATGAGAGTAAGATAGGCATCAAGATAGTTTAAATGTATAAATAAGAAATTTGCTTATTTTGTAATGTTTAATTGTTCATAAATAAATAAGATATAAATATATTATATATTATACTTAATATTATAAATAAAAGTTGTTCATCAGCTCACAATAGAGTAATTCTGTCATAAATACAGTGAGCAAAATAAAGGTAATCCTCATTTACCAACTGCCTCTTTTAGCAATTGTTCTCAGTTATGACAGTGATGAAAAAGTAACTTTATGACTTCATAGGTCTGCAAAGCAGAGGACAGCTGAAGTCACTTAGTGACTGCTTTGCTTAAAAACCAAGTTGCCAGTCCTAATTATGATCACTAAGTGAGGACTACCTGTACTGCAATGACATTAGAACATTTTTGATGTATGCCGATTGGTGTACATTCAAAGTGACAATAAAGTTGTTGTTGTTGTTATTTTTCTTGAGTCCTAGATTATTAAAAAAAACATCTTTGGATTCAATGTCTGACAGGACAATGGGCTAGTACACCCCTTTGATCCTGTTGTACGTAATAAAGTAGACATGTTTCTCAATGCCATCAGTGCAACCACCTGTCAACTATATCTCTGTCCTTCTGGGTTGGTGTAAGCTCCAGGACAGCGACTGCCAGGTGGGTTCAGGCAGTAATAAATTCTTCATTGCAAGAGGAGACATTCTTGGGCCTTTCAAGGAAGCCCTGATTAGCCCCTTCCTTAAAAGATCATTGCTTGATCCCACTTGTCTGGACAATTTTTGTCCAATTTCCCATCTTCCCTTTCTAGGGAAGATGATAGGAAAGATGGTGGCTTGGCAGCTTCAGAGGATCCTGGATGAATCAGGTTATCTAGACCAGTGGTTCTCAACCTTTTTAATGCCGTGACCCCCAACCGGTTGTAAGTCGAGGACTAAACCAGTCGTAAGTCGAGGACTAAACCGGTCGTAAGTCGAGGACTAAACTGGTCGTAAGTCGAGGACTACCCAACCGGTCGTAAGTCGAGGACTTTCCCTGCCCGGGAGCACCGCGCATGCGTGGTTCCGCCCCCTGCGCCGGCCAAGGCGTAGCTGGCAAGCGGCAGAGACGGAGCAGGCCAACCACCAGCTGGCCCAGCTCAAGGGAGGTAAGGCACCCGCCTGAAAAGGGGAAAAAAATGGTGGACAGCCTTGCTTGGCGACCCCCGTGAAATGGTCGATCGACCCATAGGTTGAGAACCACTGATCTAGACCCCCTTCCAGTCAGGATTCAGGCCTGGTTATGGGACAGAGACAGCATTGGTCGCACTTGTTGATGATCTCTGATGAGAGCAGGATGGGGCTTCCTTGCTCTCCTTATCATCTCAGCAGCCTTCAGTACCACTGTCCATGATATCCTTTTGGGCTGGCTATAGGGTTTGGGGCTGAGTGGCACAGTCTTGTGCCAGTTTAGCTCCTTTTTCCAAGACCAGTCCAAATCAGTGTTGATAGTGTGAGAGAGCCAGCCCATGGCTGCTCCTTTCTGGTATGCCACAAGGCTTGGTACCCTCTCCACTCCTTTTTAACATCTATATGAAGTTGCTGGGTGATGATACGCCACCATGGGTTGAGGTATCATTACTATACTGATGATAATCAACTTTATATCTTCACATCTGGTGATTGTCTGGAAGCTGTGGGGGCCTGTATGGGGGACGGACAATAGACTTTTGTTGAATCAGGGCAAGATTAAATGGCTTTGGGTACATGGAGCTTCGAGATCCAATACTTTAACATCTTTAGTTCTGGATGGGATTGCACTACCCCAGACACACCCAGTCCACAACTTGGGGGTTCTTTTGAACTTATGAATCCTGCTTGAAGAGCATGTGGTAGTCATGGTTAGGAAAGCCTTTGCGTAACTTCATGTTGTGTGCCAGTTGCACCCTTTCCTGGATTGGGAGTCCTAGACACTGAAGCCCTGGTCATTTCATACTTGGATTATTACAATGTGTTCTGCATGGGGCAACCCTTGACGAGCATTTGTAAGGTACAACTGGTGCAGACTGCAGTGGCATGGGTAATTTTTGAGGCCCTTAGACTGGCCCAAGTTACACATGGCATGGGTCCAGGTTATCTGAGGAACCATCTCACCCCAATGGGACTGGCCTGCTCCACCCATGCCCACATAAGAGCCATGCTGCGGAAGAGGCACTCTGCGGACCTGGACAGCCAAGGAATTGTGGCTGGCAACATCCAAAAGAAGAATCTTTTGGAACATTATATCCACTGATATGAGATTTGCATTCACCCTTTTGACCTTCCATAAGGGCCTGACGATCTGGCTCTGCCAGCTGGCCTGGGGCCCTAACAGGGATGTATCACACTGAAGGTGGTTGACAAATTAAGAGAAGATTTCCCCCCCTCGCCCCCCATGCATCCTTCTCCCTTCCTCTTCATTTTTTTAATTATAATTGTTACTGTTATTAGTAATATTTATTTTTTGTGGTTTTCTTGGCTTTTAATATTGTAAACCACCCATGGTCACCTTGAGGCAAGATTCTAAAGCTTCTGAACTGAAGAAGCTTCTTGGATGAGAAATGAAACATTTTCAAGGAAAACAAAACAAGAAAATCCAGTTGCCTTTTGAAAAGCATCTTTGGGACAACCATGACCTGGATGATTGAGAATCTCCATACACACGCTCCAAGGCTACAGAAGACTGGATTTGGCACCAAGGTTACAGAAGACAGTTTAGAGATCATGGATGTTAATATGGCTGCTCTAGGTATTGAACTGGTTGAGAAATATATAATTTAGACTAACTAAAAGGTATCCGTAATGTCAGATTTGTAGTCAGGATTGCTTTTTTCGCAAAGGAAGCCCGAAAGGCAAGATGAATTGAACTGAGCGTGTTCAGTATATTTATCATGGTAGTGACAATTAACTACCAGATGCTCCTCTCCAGGAAACATGAGACAGAAGAAATATCCATTCATGGGATGTTAGTTGTTCTCATCTTTAGAGGCATTTCAAAAAGAGAGTTTTGATGGGCCACATAAAATTCCACTGAAAGCTTGCTTGGGAAAAAGCAAACCAATTTAGACAACAGAGATATGACAATAAAACAAAAAGCAACAAAATATTAAGTTTTCATAAAGGAAATGAGGATATTAATCCTGTGGCTGTTGAAAAGAATCTGAGGGTTGGAAGGGATCTTTCATAAAACTAGATTCCCATATCTGTGATGCACAGATATCATAACAAAAAAGTACATCTTCACATAACATGGATGTTCATTGCCAGATAATATGAGAGTGTTCATAAGTTGCATAAGAGATTGTATAGAAAGAAAGCCAATGAACTACAGCGTTTGAATAAGCTTCAAATTATTTTGGCACGGATTTTGGAGGTCATAATTCAGGCAAAGATATTTAATGTATATTTATACATTTAAAAGACAAAGAATTAAGTAGTTGCTGAAATCTACTTGATCAGACTACATGAATAATATTCAGTAATATTCTAAAGCAAAATAAGAACAAATAACAGGATGTACACTCTCTGAAATCCCAGAGTCTCTTAGACGTTTGGGGCAGGTATACTGTAGATCTAACAGGTCTTACCTTCTTGCAGGGAAGAGTAGCAGCAGTAAACCAAGCAGCAATCTGAGTGCTCTGATCATGACAAAGGACTGGTGACACTGCCCTCCACCTTCTGATCACATTGCAAGCATCTCAAGACCACCCCCACCCCCAAAAACCTAACATATGACCTCTAGCATGCATTGGGTCAATAATTTGGGTCAGATTCATGGTTGTCATGGTGACCATGAACTCCCGATGAGCCCCAAATTCAATACTAACTGGAGGCAGCTGTATATCAGCTTGAGGAATTCAACTGTCAGATCAGCAATGGAATCCAGCAGCTCAGGTATGTGTTCACTTTACAATAAATCCAGCTGCTGTCTGGAACACCACTTCAGCCATAAAGATCTCATATCTCGTTTTCTACCGCACAGAGGCTCTGAAAGCTATCAGAGCTTCTCAGATAATAACTGCCACTCCTTTCTCCTATCCTGGGATCTCAACTGATGCCAAACACAGCAACAAGGTGTGTACATATCTGAAAAAGGAACCTCCCTAACTCTGGTCCTTCAAGTCTCAGTAATAGATGGGAGTCTCACACTTTGGTAGGAAAAACATTGTCCAGACGAATGTAATTATATTTATAAGGAATTCCTGTACACGTATTTTCAAAAACTGACATTATTCCATCAGGATATCTTTGAGAAATGTGTAATTTGCAGTTAAAGATGGAAACTTTGATCTTCATTATGCTTTTGACCAAGATGTTTACCTTTTCACTAGTACCAAACTTGGATACTCTTGCTTAACATGTCTTTTCCTTCCTGGACACTTGTGGAATATTCTTATACAGAAGTTTTTGTTCATCACACAGTTTTGGGTTAAAAATATAACAAATATATCTCCTGCCACTATCAGTTCAAAAACTATGGTATACTATTTCCAAAAATTGTATTTTGATTCCTCTTTTCATGTCAAACAAATTGATACTAAGGATAAACCATATCTTAAAATTGATTTTTAAACTGTTATATAAAAGATTTGGATGGATATCCAAATTTACTTTAGAGTAAATATTGGGTGATAATTAGCTTTTCTCCTTATTTTCTGTGTTAAAAAGATAAATATAATTTGTCCGTTATAAATTACTAGCAATATTTACAACTGTATTTACTGATATCTGAGTTTGGACCAGCAGCTTTTTCAGCATTAAAAACACCCAATGTATTAGAAGTTAGCAGTTAGTTGAAGTTAGAGTCTTCAATTCCATTTGGATACTCCTGTGAAAATTGGGAGGAAGGAACTGGGCAGAGATGTCATTTTTTGAAGAAAAAAAATTACAGCAGTGAAATGCCAAAATAACAAAACAGGAAATTACTAGAAACATTTATGCAGGGCAGTGCTCTTCTACCAACTTCTGGAAACACCTTCACAAAATTCAGCAAAGCTGCGTTTATAGTTGAGTCTACACTCAACTCTTAGCAGATTTCTGTTTTCAAACGTCTGATCTTGGAAAAACCAACATACACATTATTCACACTTAAGGAAATATTGCTCATAAAACTGTGTAAGTACCGCAAGCCTGTAGTTGATCTTATCTGATTTTCAAAAGCAGGTTGTACCTGATTAGTACCCAAATAGGAAACATCAGGGATGTCAACAAGACTGAAAATTAAAAAGAGATGAAGCCAGTATCAAACCACCTCCAGATCGTTTCCAAGTAAATGACCTGAACGTGTCAGTGACATTGCCTGGAATAAAGCTTCATTTATGCATCAATGCTGCATTTATGCATTTTACCTTTAGCTAGCGTAGCATGTCCGGTCAGCCCCCAAATCAGCCCACACAATGTGTTTTCCTGCTACAATTGATCTTGATGCCCTGGCATGCCTAGTGGTTGTTGCTCTCTTCACCGCTGCCTTAGTCAGTATTGCATTTCATAGCCCTCCCCATTTAGAAAGAGTGGTTTTCTTCACAAGCATCAAATTGTTGTTTTCTAAGGTTGACAGATACTATATTGGTTTCTCTCTGTCCCAGGGACTAATAGGAAGTCAAAGAAATGAGGAAGGGAGAAAAAATTAGCCAACTCATAATACTGAGTCCAGAGAAGAAAGTTCAAGAAAATCTATCCTCCTATATTGATATATAAGATGTAAAAATTAGGCTAGTAGAGCAGGATATATCCTTCTCTCTACTAAAACTAAAATTTATCCCTCCCTTTCACTAGTAAAAATCCTCCACAATGCTAATGCCAGGTAAGGGGCTAACAGGAGAGTTTGTATTTAGATCTGAAGTCTACATTACAATAAGAGCGCCGGTCCAGTGAAAAATGAGATTAAAAAAAAAACACTGCCACAAGTTCTGCCTTTGATTCTTTAATAAGGTTTTGGTAGTATACAAGCTTTTTTTCCGATTGTCTGGCTTAACATACATGGATTTAAAAAAGGCACAAAATCCATTGCACAGCTTCGGTTTAGTTTTTTTGTTTCTTGTTTTGTTTTAAAAGATGAAGTTGCTTGTTATTTGTGATTTCAAGTGTAGGATCTTACAGTACTCTGCAGCATTTACAGCATGTTCTACATACAAGTAATTCAGTGCATGCTTTTATACATAAGATAGAATTTCAAGTTCTGTCTTGCCATTAGTCTCTCTATATACAGAAGTAATACAGTGCTTTTATAAAAAAAAAAGAAGAAGCTTCAATGTTTTTTCTTACATGCTTGGTTTGCCCAGGAGATTAGTGCAAGCATATTATACAATGTCAGTACAAAAAGGTGAAAGGTAGGGCCGCAGAGAATTATCTTCAGTTCTAACAGGCAACACACACAAAGAATAAAAAGGCTCAGGGAAAACAAACTTTTGAACCCCTTCTGGCAACTTGGTCCTTCCAAATTAATTCCTGCTATGCCACAACAATTATACCTCACAATTCTCCTAAGAAGGGTTTTAGGCTTTTTCAGTCAATGCTAAATATACACGTGTCTGTCTGCAATAATACTGGGATGATTCTAATTCCTGAGGTTTTCATTAAAATATATTTAAAATATTAAAAATTGGCACTCCATATAAGAAAAAAGCAACACAAAGCAAACTTTGAAGCATTCATGTGGATGTTTGGAAAAACACACCAAGATAGTATGCTGCCCTAGGACAAAAAGCTGGTGAAAATGTATCTTCACTACGGACCAAGCGTTCACTTTCTAACATGAATTCCATTCTTTCTAAATTTCTTTCTAAACAGTGCGCAACAAATACATCAATACTGACTGACACTCTGGTTTAGCTGAGAAGTGAGGAGCCTTAAAACTAAAGATTTGACATTAGTAGTCTGTTATATGCACAACCAAGGCCCCAGGACTGCATGTCGCACCCCTGCAAGCTTTCAGTGCTTTTTCTAGAAGCCTCAAAACTATATGACAGAAGAAAACCATATGAGTGGAAAATAATTATATTAATCACATTTATTTTTGATTAAATTTAAATGGAAATGAAATAAAACTCAGTTTTTGCTGGAGCCTCGTCTTTCTGAAATGTGATTTCTGGTCTTTATGCTCTGGAACAACAGAGAAGGTGGTTTTGACTGCATAGCCCCAGTAAGATGTGTATGAGAGAGAAGGAGGGATTTACTCTAGAGAAAGAGAATATGATTCCACCATTAAGCCAAACTGTAGTTAGAAATTACTTCTTTGTATGCACACTGATCCTATAAAGTCATCACTGTTGCATTTCTATACATATTGGGACCAGTGTGTAAACAGAAGAAAAACAAATATCCAATTCTTCTCTTCTTCAGAATCTTAGTACTGCCAACTGCTGATCCACAATAAACAGTAGCAGCAAGTGTTTGGGCTTAGGATAAGGCCAAAGAAAGATATGCTAGTCCCTGAGGGTGCTGATGATTATGAAAGAAATCTAGAAAGCCCAAGAAACACAACACAAGTTATCAAGTGATCTCAGGCACAAGAAACTAGAAGATGCCTTAGTCCTGAGAAATACAGATGCATTCCAACAAATAAGAATCCAGCTCCCACAAGAATTAATAAGCATGAGCTTAGTACTGTATATCCTGAAACTGGTATTATCCTTTGCAGGTAGAATATGTTATTTATTTAGAACTTGCAGATTTGGCAAGTCTAGAATTTCAAAACGTTGTTAAAGAATTTGTAGGATATCTGCTTTGTAAAATACAAATCCAGCCCTTGTGTGATTGCAATGTAATAAGTTCATTCTCAACAACTTAAGTTTTCCAAATTCTGAACACATATATTGTTTGATGGCTTTCAGAAGCTATTCCTCCATTTATAGTTTTTTCTAAGGTAGAGATAGGTCCCAGTGTGTTTTCTGTGTTCCTGATTCATTAACGCAGCCTTGCACAATGTTAGCAATCATGGCTACCACTAGTGGCAGGCTAAAGTACACTGCAATCTAGAATGTATGAATCAGAAGCACTGAAATTAACCCCTTATAAAATATGCTTTTCATTCAGTCAATCCTTTTATTTTGAAACTCTTCATATATTGCTATGTTTCTACCTGCAGAGGTTTGGAAAAAAAAAAACATAGGAAGACAGAGAAGGGGGGAAATTTCATTGACAATTTGTGTTCCAATCTTGGGAAGAAGTAATAAAACTGTAAAATATTCTGAAAATATTAGTATCTTTTTGGTGCAGAGATAAGGCCAAATATAAGCAAGCTCTGCTTTTTTCAGGAAGGACCAAAGTGAAGGGGCAAGTAAGTGTCCTTTGAGCATCCTTCTTATTCTATTGTTACATGGAACAGCTTTTGCAATGTAGATGCGTTTTATGTATAGAGATAGTTTGCCTGCATTTGTAATGAGTTATTGATAAGGAAGCTCTGTGATTTATTACAAAGAAGATATAATTAAGCCAGGTACACTGAGGAGACAGGATTTAACAGAAAGCATATTACATTGTGAAAAAAATAGATCATAAATTTGATTCTGAATATTAAATTACATGCAGGTTAATGCAAAAATGGAGATCAATTTTCAACTCCAGGTTACATAATTATAGCAGCTTGTGTGTGTGTGTGTGTGTTTACATTCATTATATCATTTTCCCAGTAGTTTGAATACTACAAACAATGACTACCAATACATCAAATGGAGTGTTAAAAACATTTACTATAAATGTTATCCTTGTGCTGTTGTGAAACTGCTAAAGCAGAACTAAATGTTACCATGATTCAATATACAGAAGTCTAATAATAAAAGGAGCTTGACCAAATGTTACTTTATAAAGTTTACCAAAACTAGTAACAAAAAATACTCCACCAGTTTCATATCATTGTGGGGAAAGACAACATCCAGGAAATCATTTTTCAATACTACGTAGCTTCTATCAAGAATCCTTGTAAAATAAGGTAACATGAATTGCAGGCTGTACAAAACTGCACAAAATAAAATTATGATAACCTAATCCTTTCAAGTGATTGACTTTGATCTTCAAGTAAAAAGCCAAATGCCTTAATCCAAATCCAAATGCAATGGGAAGCTGTCCTTCAACAACAATTTCAGCACAGGCTCGTGCTTAAAGGGAGTGAAAGCTTCTGATAGTAGTGACTTATAAAAAGGAAGTTTTATAAGCATTTCAGAAGCAAAATTGTCTACATGCCATGAATAGTATATTATTTTGTTTCTTCTAAAAACTGCCAAACGTACTTTTCCATTTGACTGAATTTCTTTGCAGTGTTAATTTCAAGATGAGACCTCACATAGTAAGGCATTTCTCAACGTACTACTATAAGCTCAGGCCATTAATTAGTAGTTGAAGTGGGCATAACTTACATCCAACCCACTGAGAAACAGCAGAACAAAATCTGCATAAAATTATCTGATTTTGACCCTATGCTGCTCTTTCAGTTGTTAAATACATCAATGACCAGAAGAAACAATAATGGATAAGATATACAATCAAAGATGAAAGTATCATTTGGTGCTGAAATACTAAGGAATTGCTCAAAATGGCAGGCAACAAAATGGCAGGAGTGCTTCACCAATAACCACAAGTATTTTTATCTAACCCAACATCTGGTAGAAAAAAAAATGAGTACTTCTTTAATGTACAAATTCTTTGGGGGAGAAATGACCATAAAAGCAAAGCCCGAATTAAGGATGGTATGGTAGATTATATTCAATGACTGCATTATGTCCTGGAGCACAACATACAAAATAAGCTGGGATATATATTTGTACATATATTGCATCTTTAAAGAAAATCACTAGATACCTACATTGTAAATAAACAGAAAAATTAAGATCGGTTTAAGTTAAAATTAATTTAATTATCTGATTTGTTAAGATTTCTAATAGATTTATGCTAGAAAATAATCCATTTTTAGAAGTTGATTTGATCCCAAACCCACAACATGTGAATACACAGTTCTTATATTAAGGGATTTAATTAAGAATAATGGCAAATGAGAGAAGCATCATTACAATTCAGTAAGGAAGAAATGAAAGTGCACAACTATAATCTCATTTTTAGACATTCATATAAAATGGTATAATATTATAAAGTTTTGACTATTTTATGTGAAAAATCAAAAAATAGAAGCCAGTTCACAAATTCATATTAGTGAATTCACAGTAGTGGATCTATGAAATAATTCCAGAGATTATGCAAAAACAAAAACTTGATCGTTTTGGGAAATGACTGGATGCCTTTCCCCACAATCAGAATAATATCCTTAGGGCCTAAACCAAATCTAGTTTGTACTCATCTTTCCTGTATCATCTCTAGAATATCAATTTTTCTATCAGGCCACAATCTATTATTAACTGGTATTTAGCAGAAACATAAGAAGCTTTGAATGTAACCCTACCTTACTATCATAGATAGCAGAACCAAGCTTTTAAAAATCACTATGGAGCAGCTGTGTTAAATAAATAAATAAATAATAAATAAATACTATGTGTATACTGCATATATTGTGCACATGAAAGATACTATTAAAAGCCAATATATTATCATATATACATCATTTGCTTGTTGTATCACCTGCCAACCCAAAATCACTGACTGTGAAATTGGGTTCACAAACATCGTGATTTATAAGGAGCAAGCAACTTTAAAAGGAGGCTGAGAATTAGAACTATTATTATAAGAAAAAATAGCCTAGAAACAGATTCAGAGACATTTATGCAGAATTCTAGATATTAATATAACAGAGGGAGAAACATTCCTAAAGAAAGGAAATTTGGAAGAAAGGAAAGAAAGTATGCAACAGATACAGAAGAAAAGGGAACAGAAATTGCAAGGAAGTAAATTGAAAAAAACTAGGCAAAAATCTGACTATGGATTGAGTATGAGGGAAAAGGAAAGAAACAAGGAAGAAAGAAAAAACTAAGGAGAAGAAGGAGTCCATTTCTACTATTCAGTGAAAAAAAGCCTTTTACAAGCCAGTGTGCTCTTAGAGAGCTATGATTTTTGTTTTAAATTTCAAGAATTCCAAGCACTCTACAGTTTTGGAAAAAAAATAACATGATAAAGCAGTGCATAGACAAAGAAGTGTTAGAGATTATGAAACAGAGCTAAGAATCCTATACAAAAGATTTTATCAATTATATTAAGATCTGGAAATCTTGGAAATTAAACTCAAAAAACTAGTCTTCAATTAGAGCAGCACAATGAGTTCAATCTCCATTCATTACAAATCAAGTTTGCGTCAATGAGGTATTTTAAACATTAAGTTGATTAGCTATTATCTTGCAGCTGAGGGTTTTTTAAATAACATATCACATTGTGATTAATGAAACTATTTCCCCATTTTCATCATCCATGGAATAACCCTAAAGGGAATAAATCCCTCATGGGCTCTATTAAAATTATTATTGTCTTTAATTATTTTGTTCATAATAACTTAACTAAACTCCTCCTCAAATTGTACATTTCACTTACCATTTTGTATACTATATAATATCAAATTAGAGATTAGAATGTACTATAGTACAGCTTCAGACTTTTGTCAAATTGGGACCTTTGCAGATATACCACAACACTCATCATCCATGACATGTGGTTATGAGAGTGGCAGTTGAATATATATAGACATGATGGGGATTGAGAAATAGGCTACAATGGGTTCAGTGAAGATTATGCTGCAGAAAGATGCAACCAATTTGTGCCTTAAAGTGCAAAGTCATTTTTAAAATCTATGAATTGTGCACATGCAAATACACAAAACATGTTATAATGTAATAACATTAAGGGGATGCATAACTTCTTTTCACTGTACTGCTCCATAGTGTTTATACCACGTCTTACAGCATTTAAGAAATGTTTTTTAAAAACACATAAATGGCTTGATGAAAATATACATATATTTTGTAAGTTTTTAAAAGCAGGTAGAATTCTCAAGCAAAATTAAGATTACATAGGGATGGGGGGACTGTGACCACACTAAATGACCTCGAGGCAATCTTCTTGAGTCCCTGCACTCAGTCATTCAAGACCTAGTCATCTGGACTACTGCAACACGCTCTACATGGAGCTACCCTTGAAGAACATTCAGAAGCTACAGCTGGTGCAAGTGCAGTGGTGTGGGCAGCTTTTGAGACCCCAAGAGTGACCCACGTAACACCACTGCTCTGCGAGCTGCACTGGCTTCTGGTTTACTTCCAGGTGCACTTTAAGGTGTTGGTAATAACCTTTAAAGTCCTTCATGGCATGGATTCAAATTTGATTGGCACGCCCTACCCATGCTGGCAGAGGAGGCATACCACAGGCCCCATCAGCCAGGATATTCAGGTTGGTGGGGTCCAGGAGAAGAGCCTTCTCTGCTGTTGCTTCTGCCCTTTGGAACATCTTGTCCCCCAGAGTGAGGTTGGCTCCAACCTTCCTGACCTTCTGCAAGAGCTTAAAGCCCTGGCCCTGCCAGTTGGCTCAGGGTTCCGGGAGGGGGCCTTCACACTGGCACTGGTTGATAGATTAATAACAGAACCTACCTTCTGCCCCCCCCCACACACACACTCATCCTACTTCCTCCCTCACCATCTTTTAGTTAGGGATGAGAATTTATATTTTTATATTTTAGTATATTATTCATATTGTGTATAGGTTTTGTATAGTTTTATCTTTTTAATATTGTAAGCTGTCCAGAGTTACCCTTTGGTAATATGAGCAGCCAATAAATTCAATAAATAAATAAATCTTAAAGTTCTTTGCTTGGAAAATAGCAAGTCTGAGAATATTAGATATTCTCGCATGTCTATATTTTGAAGTTCTTGTTTCATACATTATACAGTGGGCTTGTGTTATGGTTTTTATTTAAAAAGAAATCTGATAAGAAATATACAAGCTATTCAAAGTGAGTTAAAGCTGAACTGGTATATAAGATTGACTAATTAATTGATTAGGAGAATTTGCAATTTTTTTATTTGTGTTTGAAAGTTTTCATGTTGGAGGCTTCTTTTTAATTTTCATCTTGGAAGCTTCTTTTTTTTAATATAAATAATCAACTTCAAAAGAAATCCACAATTTTTACTAGACCTACTGTATCTTAATTATTCCTTGTGTCCAGAAGGCCTCCAAACACATATCAGAATTATGTTAGCCTCTGACCTAGCCACATGAATGTTATATAGGGAATTGCCTCTTTTCCATTAATCTTTAAGATCACAAGTCATTCATTCCACTGGTTAACTGTATTTTTATCCATCTGTCTAAATTCTAGACACTGATCATTTATACTGATACGAGTATCAAAAAGCACAATGATTTTGCTTTCAATAATAAAGTTGATTTGCACTAATAAGCTCTCTGTTGTTATATCTGCAGGCTACCCACCTGTCCTGGACAAGGTCGTAAATAGGACCCGTGCAATCATTAGAACAGGACATTTTATGGGCCATTTTTGTGCTTTTTGTCTTGTTCTACATCTCCCAGAAATTTTGCTGAGTATGCTTTTTTGAGGGGTGGAAGGGAAATGACAATCTGCACCAAAATGCTGAAATTCTAAATTGGTGCCACCATTTCAGACTTCATTCACTTCTTGAAAGCAAGCCAGGTACCAAAAAAAGATTTGTTAGTATGGCATTTTAAACATAATCCTTTCCAGCTGATGCCAAGATAGGTCTATGTTTAAGCATGCACGTTGCCTTTGGATTGAAGATATAAAACCCCAAATTACATAATCTTTGGATTAAATATAATGTAACTAACTTTTCCCTCTACAAATCTGTATTATTTAATTTCCATTCCACTAAATCACAAGATTGTGACTGTTATCTATTAAGACATACCATGAAGGAAAAGCATTACATGAGAAGCAAAACTTTCTTTGACTGTTTTTGACACCTGAGCTGTCAGTTAGATATTACTAACAAAGAGACAAAAAAAGAACAGAAATTTACATGAACTTTACATGTGCTTATGTGTATTGTATGCACCTGTACAAATGTAGAAATCATTGTTATAATTTAAAAATAACTACATAATCTCAACATATTAGGGAAGACTGATAAGAGACTTGTGCCCGCACAGTCTTTTGGCAGGTGCTAATGCGAAACTTCAACACCTTAGGCTATCCCTTCTTTGGGTTATATTTGTTTAAATTAAATTTGGAGATAGCCCTTTTTACAGAGGAAGTCTTCAAATGCAGGACTGTTATCTGTAAAATAGGACATACATTTCCTACATCCAACCTTAGCCATTCTATTCTTACTAATATAGCAAACATAAGAGATCTACAATAAAAACTGCCAACAGCTAACAGCAATAACTCTGAAATGCTGTGACAACAAACATAATTTAGTGGGGGAAGTGTGCCAGCTTGTGCTTAGACATTTCTACCCCTCCTAAGTACAGGAAACATTGAAAATATAATTGAAGTTTAATGCTATATCTGAAAAAAAAACAGACTATTAAAAAAAACTCAATATGAAGTAAAAAGTTTAAGTCAATTCTGATTTGGGAGTCTAGTTCAAGTTTCCGATAAATCGAAGTTCCAAATTTAAGCAGAAAAGTTTTAATTATACTGAGTTCATAATGCAAATACCAGTAATCCCAGAAAATTCCATAGAAGTTCCATAAGAGAAATTTCAAAATGTTACATTACTCAATCAACTTCTTTCATTCTTTAATATTGTTATACAATTAGTCTCTCTTCTGTTTAACTGAAATTCTTTGTCATTGACATGCTTGAGCATTTCAAATATGTATTTTAACTCAGGTTCTGACTAACGGATGCTGAAGGACCACAGTTTAAAAGAATTTTATCTAGCTAAAAGCAGGTGGTGCTCTAACCAAATTCTTCTTTTTTACATTGTCCTACATTACATTGAAATAAGTATTGAAAAAGAAAAAAAAGGAGGGGGGGAACCTTCTAGTTAAATATAATTAATCTCTTCATAAATCAGCTAGTTCCTTCTTAATACATTAACAGAATAATTTTAATATCAAAAATGCACTAAGCCAGGCCAGGAAACTGGCAGGCAAATGGTTCCTTAAAGATTAGATACCTTCATAGCATTCAGTACATGGATGAAGATAAAAACATGAATCATGTTTACTATATCCTCATGCCTGAAAGGGTGAGCTGGGTATGTAGAAATGCAGCCCATGCTATACAGTGAGAGTTGCAAAGTAAAGGCAAACTCAAAGGGAAGCAATTTGGCTGTGGTACAGAAACCATAGTAAAAAAGACAGTGATTTTGACATTGTAACTTTTAAAATATGCATTTGTGAATCCTTCTTAATAGCTGACTCCAATTTCTCATGCATGCTTACTTAAATTAATAGGAGTAAAATATGAAAAGAAGGCCTCAACATCAGCACAGATCAACGCAAAACTCTGCAGTGATTTTATCTTAGTGTAAAGATAGCTCTCTCGTGTCTGTGTTGTCTCTTCACTCAAGCCTCACTACTGTATCTTAATTGTATTCACTGTTACAGCCTAATATTTGCTACCCCACTATTCCACACCATCCCCTTGCAATACTGTACTACGACCAGCATTTAATAAGCTATTCTAGCTGTACTCTTAAACCGTGATGAGCCTCTGAACCATGTAGTGGAGAATCAGAGAGAGGCGGGTGTTCTGAGTTCTTTTCTTGGCAGGGGATTTAGACATTTACAATACCTTCTAGGCCAAAAGTCAACTGGGATTCAATATTGCATTAAATGGTGACAAATGGGGCAGGTGGGCTTTATTATTGCATTACAAAGGCTGCTGCTTTCCCCAGTACAGGCTATGTTTTGTGTGTGAAGCGGGCCCACACCTGCTGGAGCTGGGATCTGGAAATGCGGAGGACAGAAGGCATAAGTCTGTGGTTTCCTGCTGTGAGGGGCATGTGCCTGCGGTGGGGCATGCGCACAGGGCTGCTCTCCGCCGAACGGCTGCGCTGTATGAAAGTGCCGCCAAGGTGAGGGTACTGTTCTGTCTCCAGGGTTGAGGAGGAGAAAACGGAGGACGCCAGTCTTCTTAGGGGGCTGTACCTCGGGAGAGAGTGTTGAGAATGCCTGTCCTCCTCCAACTGCAAAAGACCAAGAAGAGTGGAGGAAAAGGTGTCAGGCAAAGACTTGACTCGCTCCTGGTTTGTGCTGTGCATGCTGCAGAAATCTTCACTGGCGGATGGCAAACACTTCTGCTTTACAGGGACTTAATATAGCCTCCATGTTCACCCATTTCTAGGCTAATCTCCTACTGTCACACGAAGGGGCCCTTAAAAGTAAGAGGTACACCTAGGCCTTACCACTGCCCTTTCACAGAAGTGCAGCAGTTCCATACTTTCTCTAGTATAGGCTTTTTTTAAATCAAACAACAGAAAGAGGATAACAGCTCTGAAATTAATTTTGTTTGCCTCCTCACTTTTCTATTAACCCCTGCACACCCTCTTCCAAGTTGAAATATATTGGATATAAGTCTATATTTTTTTCTATTGCATTCGTAAAATTAAAAGTCACATTTTAAAGTAAGGAGCTTTTTTTTAAAAAAAATAACAATATCTTATAATAGGAAGGTTTATTTTAGTCTACCTCATCTTGCTCTAGGAAAGCTACCTACAATACCTTGATTGGCAACTAAATAGAGATACAAACCATGCAACTGTAAACTCTAGAAAGTTACAATAATAGGCACAGCATGAATAGCTGGGGTCTCTATCTATCACACTTGAATATGATTCCTCTTGCAAATTTTATTTGCATCATAGGAAGAATAAAAACAGGCCTTCAAATAATGTGAAAAGAATTCATACTAACCCTAAAGGAAGTTGGCAATATTTATTTCCTAATTTGTTACGTAACTTTGATTTCTGCTATATATTGTGCCCTTCTCAAATATGCAAAAGCTGTACTATTTATAAAATTTCCCACAAATTCCTCTCAATCTCTCTGCAGAATTTACAACAGGCCTCTCACCTTTGTATTGTCTCAATAGATTAACTTGAAGAGAAATTGAACATTAATGTAGTAATAAAAGAGAAAGAAATACTATGGCACATTATATTATTTCTCAGAATTAAATATACAAAAATTCCATTTTTAATTAAGCTAGTGAAGGAAAGCTATAGCAAATACAGAGATCAGATGTAAAATGCTTGTGTTTTATTTCTTCAGAATAGTGTGGTGTATATTTCCTCTCTTTTCCTCTCTTTTATCCCAGCTGCTCATGCTCTTTTTCTTCAAATTCCCCCATAACCCAATTAGATCCAATTGCCTTCCAACAGAAGAGGTACTCCAATCTTCACTTAGGAATCACCCAATTGATCTCATGACCTTCTTTATCAACTTCTGTGCAAATACAATGATGTGCTATTCCTAAAAGTAGCCTTTGATATGAACCTAAAAGTTGTGCTTTTGAATTTTTTAAAATTGAGTTTCTTAGCCTGTTAAACAAGGGAAAACTGAAGCTTGCTTAATTATTACATGCTTTTACTGGCAGTTCATCCCATCCCTTTTTTCCTTTATTGTTTAACATAAATCAAATGTGTCTAATTTGTCACGGTTAGAAGTATTCTGTTGTGCTAATTGCTGTATCCTGGACCTACCCTAGTTCATTTTTAAAAAATCTGAACAATGATTTACGATTTATATAGAGATGCCACTATTCATGTATTAAATAATATATTTCTGCTAACAAGAAAGCCACAGACATGTATTGCTATGGAATGTTTGACGTATTTTATAATTATGTCATATTATAATTTAATATAAATGTAGACATCATTAGGAGAAAGCAATGATTAAATGTTATTAAAGGTCTGAGCACTTTTTATTCCAGGATTCACAAACACTTTTTAAAATTAAAAGCAGATAAATGAATCTTGTTATAAAATGCCCACGCGTGATAATTAAGCAATGCATTGTTAAATTAAGACAAGCATGAAAACACTGTCTCATGCCATATTGATAAATATTAATATTCTTAACAGAAGCCAGGAGCACGTCCCACAGTACAACATTTAAGATTATTTTTAACATGAATATTCTTCTTTTCAAAAATTTACACTTTTGGAATAGAAGAAATCCATGCAAAGTAGATATAAAAATATATTACTTTCATAAACATTACCAAATATTGCCACTTTATCTGACTACTGTAAAACAATGAGGTTAGAGCCCAAGCACAGAATGATTTGTTTATGATATTGTGGGAATGACTGGGTGCAGGCTTTACTGGATTTTGCCATGTTCTTTTGCATATCCAAGATTCTCATCTAATATGGATTCTAGAATGATAATGGCACAGAAGATACGGACATGGTGAAAAAATCCAAGTCTACTGATATTTTTTTCATATCTGGAGAATAGGGAGCATCTCAAGTTTGAGGCTGATAGAAAAATGGACCAAGAACACCTAAATGATTTGAATTTATACTTCTCCGCATCTAGTTGAACTAGATCTAGGAACTTCAAAAGATGTCTTAAATAAATTTGCAGAATCAATTAACAATTGCTATAGATGTGAGAAATAAAATATTGTAGGGCATTTTTTTAAATCATTAGCTCAATCTACCAGGGAATTACCTTAAAAACTGCTTAATGACTCCAAAACAGAGAAAGTGATTGAGTGGGGTGTTACCAGGTTTAGTACTGGGATCATGCTCAATATTTTTTCCTAATGACTTGGAAGAAGATGTGATGAAAATCTTACTTAATTACAGATGTCGCAAGATAAATGGAATAATTAAGACCTGGAGGGGGGAGCGCTTTGAGTCAATGTTGACTCCTGGTACTGCCTGGACAAGTCCCTGCATTTTTCTTGGCAAGATTTCCCAAGTGGCTTGCCACTGCCTTCTTCCAAGTGATTGGCCTAACATTACTCAACTGGATGTGATTAGAATTCAGTCTACTGATTTTTAGTCTGGTGCCTTAAACACTACACCAAATTAGCTCTCTAATTAAGACCTAGAAGACATAAAGAAAATTCAGAATGATTTTTAATAGCCTAGAAAATTAGAAAAGCAGTACAAACACAATTTCTTAATTTAGAAAAATGAAATCAAATGCACAACTATAGGATTGGGGAACTTAGTTTAACAATTTGAATCATCAGAGCAGAATATGAATCACAGTATGAAATTGCTGCGAAAAGAGTAAATATAAATATGTTAAAAGCTATGCTTCCTTTGAATCAAGCATGACTCTCTGAGGCTTTTTTTGGCAATAACACAGAAGAGTTCATCTACTGCTTTGTCCTGAAATTTCCTGAAATTTCATGGTGATCTCTCATCTAAATATTAATCAGACTCAACCCTTAGCTTTTTTTAAGTCAGCCAGAATCAATTAGCTGTGTAATTTTCAGGATCTATTTAAAATAGCTTCCAAACAGAGAAAGCAATATTTTTATTCTACTCTGGTCAGATTCTGTACCTTAAGTTCTGTGTCCAATTTTAGGCATCACATGCTTTTGAATATTAACTATAAGAGGTTCAATGTTGAAACCCTAACTCAGTGATGGCGAACCTTTTAGAGACCGAATGCCCAAAAACCGCCCCCGCTCCGCTTCCTGCCCTGCCTGCTCCACCCCCGCCTGCCCCCTGCCCCGCCCGCCTGCAGATCCATGCACCGCCTCCATGACCCACTACAGCAGATCGCCCAAGCAGTCCAGTAGCGCCATGGCAGCCACGCCCTCCACCCGCACTCTGCAGCATCGTCTGCACACTAATGTTTCTTCTAATGTGTTTAAACTGTTTCAAGACTGTTAGGAAAAATACCATTCCTGTTGCATGCTTCTGTGGCTGTATGCCAGGTGCAAGGAGTAATGTAAATTGTACTTTTCCTAACATGTAAGAAAAGAAACAATTGAAATAGGGAAAAGTGTGTCTCTTGAATTTCCAGTGACTTAGGCAGGGCCTGAGACAGCTTCTGAATACAGTTAAAATAAATATATTTGCTAAGATCTCCAAAGCTGCAATATAGGGAAAGCTGGCCTTTCCAGAAGACACTTGTATTTCAAGTTGGAAATAGCTGACAGATTGGTCGAACCAAAAGATTGATGTTTTAGTATGATCAGTTGATTTGGTGTATATTGTTTACTTCTGGTATATATAACCATATAGCTACAATAATCAAAACTTTGATAAATTAGCTAAAATTATATATTTTGTTTAATTGGGACATATAACATTCAAAGAATGCAGAGAATACTCCTGTGAACACCTGTCAACCTCTAACAAGGTGTCATCTTTAAGCTTATTAATGGCCTACTTAAGCAATCTGAACTAAGGCTATTGTACCAGCAGTGAAAAATTATTCCTAGAAGTATCCTTTGTATCATGAGGCATAAAATTAAATATGTAAATCTAAATCATCAATGCCTTTCTACCCAGTGAAGTTCTTCTGTATGGACACTGAGATCTTGGGCTTCTCCTGAGTGGCCCCGTTCTCCCTCCTTCTGGGGTAAATAACACTTGATGAATTGTAATACAGTTTTAGGCTTGTTAAACTCTAGTTCAGCTTCTAGGTATAAAACAGCTTCAAAATTCAAATCAATATTTAAAACTTTTCACGTATTCAGATCCTGTTCTACAAAACTCATGCTACAATTACAAACAGAAACAGAGGGTGGAGATGGAAGTTAACTGAATGACTTTGGCTCAGTCATTCTCTCCCTCTCAGTACAACCAACCTCATAGGACTGGTGTTGTGCAAGGAAAAAATGGTTATGTATGAAACTAAAAGTTCCTGAAGAAAAGTTATTAAAGTTATGAAGTTATGAAATAAATAAATAAATAAGTGGACAGTTTTAAAATTGAAACAGAAAACTTCCAAAATGAATAAAACAGTCAATTTCAAGCTCAAAACAGCTGTTTTAAACTTGAAAAAAGCTGCTTCAAGTTCCTAATACTCCAAATGAGAATTTTTTTGTCCACTGTTACATTGAAAACATAAAGATCCAGGTTTTTTTTCTGTGTGAATTCTATTTTCTTGTTATTTTCAAACTTTACCAGAGAGATTTACTTATGAGTAAGTATTATCAGGGTCAAAGTTATAAAAGATTTGCAAAAATTGCTAATAAAAAAAAGCTCTACAGCCTGATTAATACAGTTACCAAGGAATTCAGATAGTATACAGCTGCATCAAACAAATGTATCCCATATTCCCCAAGATATTTACTATATTATACATGAGTTTATAGAATACAAGGTTGTAAAGAGAATCTGTAGGTCATTTAGACCAGGGATATCAAACTGCCGGCCTGCGGGCCGGATGCATCACGCCGAAACCGCGCCCACCCCATTGCCGGCAATGGGGAAAAAGTTGCGATACGTCGCGCAACATCACATGACGTTGCGAGTTTGACATCTCCTGATTTAGATCAGTATACTCAAACAACAGTACGGGGCTTCCTTCCTCAAATTGGGAAAGAGAAAGGAGAGCAAAGGAAGGAGGTATACACACGATGGGGCAAGGAGAAGAAGAGTACTCGTGATTCATCATGCAAATGATATGAATCTTGTGCTTTGCATAATGCAACTGCTGTAAATGACTTAATTTATGTTATTTAGGCAATATTATTATGAGTTGTATTATAAACCAATACTGTACCAAAGAAAGACAGACCTTCTGGTAGATCTACTTAAGCATTCTGGATGAAAAAACTGAACATTTCAACAAAGTATTTTTGGGAGTTTAGGAGTAAAGTACTTTGTGAAAGTTTTGTTCTTAATCACCAAAATAAAATAGTCTAAAATAAAATAAAACATTTTGTTGTCAAAATAGCAAAGGTACTTCAACTCTAACTGTTTAACTATTGCAGGAAGCAATTTTTGTGTGTTTAAATCTTAATGTAATGAAACAATATTATAACAAAATACCAGTAAACAAATACAAATATCCTCCCCTGACCAAAAAAAAATGGCCCTTTTGTTTTTATCTTGGTCTGAATGAGATTCTGTTTGTCTCTCACATATCAACTAGGACAATTATGCAAAAGCAGAAAGAACAGAATAATAGAATAGAATAGAATAGAATAGAATAGGAATAGAATAGAATAGAATAGAATAGAATAGAATAGAATAGAATAGAATAGAATAGAATAGAATAGAATAGAATAGCTGGAAGGGACCTTGGAGGTCTTCTTATCCTATTGAATTATCTGAAAAAATTGGAAACGAGTCACAAACTAAATTCAGGCTCATATTTTAGAGCAAAAACAATACATAATCAGCGTTTTACTAGAAATAAATGTATAAAAAGTTGAATANGGGTCTAGATAGACTGCTTCATCCAGGTGCCGAGGGAATTGCCGTGCAACCACACTCTCAACAACCTTCGCCGCAAAGCGAAGGTTGGAGACTGGACGATAATTGGCCAGCTCATCTGGGTCCAGGGAAGGCTTCTTGAGGAGGGGCCTCACAACGGCCTCCTTAAGGGCCGCAGGAAAGGCACCCTCCTGCAAAGAAGAACATGACGTTGCGAGTTTGACATCTCCTGATTTAGATCAGTATACTCAAACAACATACGGGGCTTCCTTCCTCAAATTGGGAAAGAGAAAGGAGAGCAAAGGAAGGAGGTATACACACGATGGGGCAAGGAGAAGAAGAGTACTCGTGATTCATCATGCAAATGATATGAATCTTGTGCTTTGCATAATGCAACTGCTGTAAATTACTTAATTTATGTTATTTAGGCAATATTATTATGAGTTGTATTATAAACCAATACTGTACCAAAGAAAGACAGACCTTCTGGTAGATCTACTTAAGCATTCTGGGTGAAAAAACTGAACATTTCAACAAAGTATTTTTGGGAGTTTAGGAGTAAAGTACTTTGTGAAAGTTTTGGTCTTAATCACCAAAATAAAATAGTCTAAAATAAAATAAAACATTTTGTTGTCAAAATAGCAAAGGTACTTCAACTCTAACTGTTTAACTATTGCAGGAAGCAATTTTTGTGTGTTTAAATCTTAATGTAATGAAACAATATTATAACAAAATACCAGTAAACAAATACAAATATCCTCCCCTGACAAAAAAAAAATGGCCCTTTTGTTTTTATCTTGGTCTGAATGAGATTCTGTTTGTCTCTCACATATCAACTAGGACAATTATGCAAAAGCAGAAAGAATAGAATTTATCTTATCTTATCTTATCTTATCTTATCTTATCTTATCTTATCTTATCGACCTTCCCTGGAACCTCCAGAAGAATAGGATAACTTAATAGACTTTTTTAACCTTTGCTCAGTGTTTGATTTAAGTCCGAGTATAAAATCTCGTTTTTGTTATGTATTAGTCGCAAAATGATCTTTATTTACATATTTTTCAACTTATTCACGGAGAGGTAATTTGAACAACGTAATAACGCAGACAAATTACTGCCTTACGATTGCAGGAGGAACAGAAGAAAAGAATGATAACTTTGGGATGGAATCAAATATGTCTCTACAATGAAAGGCATTACTCAGCATTTCATTATTTTTCAAAATTATACAGAAAGCAGTAATCTGATCCAGCAGAAAGTGAAGAACATTTAAATAGTATATTACCACAAAATTTACTGACCAACAAAAAAGGTTCCTCCCTCCCTCCCTCCTTTTCCTTCCCAGCTGGTAAGTAAGTGGCTGCAAAACGTGGAAGTACAAAACAGGGAAAGGGAGTATGTGAATCCATGAGTGACTGGCACAGTGCAAGTGCAGAAGGACTAGTAGAAAGTGCACCATTTCTCCATTATCTTTCTCATGCAAGCTTTCCACCAACAAACATTTTGTTCGTGGGAAGGTGACAAGAAGCCTGGCAATCTTATCATTTCCTTCTGGGTTCCCCTCAACCACAGCAGTGCAAGAGTGGTACTGAACAACAGTGCAGCAGCGCTGAAGTCGCACAAAATCTTTCCCAAATTAATTCCCATGAAAGTAATGGGTCCCAGCATTCTATACATTAGCTCATTTGAGATACCTTTGTTTGTAACATTTTACCTTGTGATGCAGCATTTTGCCCAATGAAAGGTTACAAAGTATCAAACAGACACAAGAGTTTTAGTAGTATATAGATAATGTTCCTTAACTACCCAAAGAAGTGTTCACAGGAATTGCAGCATCAAAAGGAACTGGAATAACTCTTAAATAAAAGTATACCCGTGTCTTGCCCTAGCTTGAAAAGGATTAGCGACATCATTGCCCCAGTCACCAAGTCAAACATATACGGGTAATTTGCAATATACAATGGCAATTGGGACTGGACTTTCCATTGCCAAGAGATGAGGTCATAAAGCACGATTGCATCCCTAAGTGACAACACTTAAGAGTGCATAAAGGTGTGTAACAGGCATTGCACAGCTCAGGGAAGGTGCATGAGAAGCACCACACAGGTCAGGAAGAGAGCACATGGGTGCAAAAGTGAGGAAGAAGCATTGCATGGGTCAGAGGGAGAAGGAATGTGTGAGAGGTACCATGGAAGTTAGGGACACAGCACAAGGGGGAAGTGAGAGGTAGTGGCACAGGTCAGGAAGGGTGCGTAAGGTTGCACAGGGATATGCAAGCAGTGAAGCATGAGTCAGGGACAAAGTGCATGGTTGAAAGAGAATGCATGAGAGGCATGGTGAGGGTCAAGGAAGGTGCAAGGGAGGACAGCATGGGTCACATGCAAGGAGATGCACTTGAGGTACTGTGCAGATTGAAGACAGTACATAAGGTGCGCGATAGATATGGTGCAGGTTAGGGTGGGTGCGTAAGAGTGTATAAGAGGATATGAGTGGCCAGCAAAAGCACAAAGGGGCTGGGAAAGGATGCATAGGTAAGGAAATCTTAACCCAGAGATCTGCAACCTTTCCTGCTAGCTTCTCGGTGACTTTCTGGGAGCCACTTGGGATGGCAAGATGGGTGGCATATAAATTTAATAATAAACAAATAAATAAAATAAAGCTGGCATGGAAGATTACAAATGGCAATCATGTGATTGGGGAATACTTGGCAACTGGTCATTAGTAGAAATGGGTTGCTAAGCACCTAGATCATGATCACATAACCATGGAGCTGCTAGGATAGCTGGAACTCCGGGAACTGGTCATAAACAGCATTCATTCAATGCTGACTGGATGGTCATAGGTAGAGGACTATTTGTATTCAGAATAGGAGTTTTTCTCTGGATGAGAAATAATAGAGAAAAATTGTTGCCTGTTCTGAACCAACACTCAGTCTAGGAAAGAATATATACATTTCAGAATTAGCATACAGATTTAGTCTAATTTGATTCTTCTAATCTATAGTACCTCATTCTATAGCAGAAGTGGATAAACTGTGCCTGAACTATAGCTTCCAGCATCCCTTATCATATTGGCCATATTGGTTCAAACTAATGGGGTAAAAGATTCAGCAACATCTACAAGGGCCACAGATTTCCCACCACTCTGCTGACCCACAGGACTAACCTTCATCAAAAACAATTCACATGGATTCACTTCTAATGTAAATTGCTGTAAAACATTATTGATGCTGATGTAATAACACTAGAATTGATTCTTTAGATACAGATACAAAGGATTAAAAGAGGTAACATCAATCTGGATATGATGCCCAAATGTGATGATTTCACTAAACGAAACAGACAACACAAAAATGAAAAACAATGGCAGTATGAAGGAGATGGATTTCTTTTGCGTATCTTACCTGTCTCTCGGGACCTATTGGCTCAGATTCTCGTCTCCGCTGCCGGATAGCTGGTGCTGAATATAAGGGGGACTGTGATGGGCTTCCTGGTTGCTGCTCATGCTTATTCTCAGATACTGTCTGGCACTGCACTTCATTTCTGTGGGAACTGTCCTCCTCAGCCACAGGCTGCATACCTCGGACTCGCCCATCATGTATTTTGGGCCTGACTGCTGCTTCTGCACCCAAGTGCCTCCTTTCATCCCCTTCTTCTATGGGCTTTAGTTCCTCAGGTTCCTCATCTGTTGTCCCAGATGTACTTGGTTCAGCGCCAGGATGGAAGTCCTTCAGTTCTGTCTCTTTATCAATGATAACCCACTCTTTGCTGTCAAAGTCCTCCTCCTCAGCCAGGGGCACTGATCGGAAAGCGTTACTGAGAGCTTCATGCTCCACAGAAGCAGATACATCCATCCTGCCGCTTGCCTGTCGGTCTACCTGACCAGTCTCAATAGACAGCATCTGTGCTGGCTGAGAAGAGCATACAAGCCGGGAAGGAGAACAAGGTAAATCTACTCGGGATCTGAAAATAAAAACAAAGAAGGCCAAGTCAAATTAATTTTAAAAATTAATAATTTAAGATTATTAAAGAATAATGATGGCTATTTCCTATCATCTAAATTGAAGAACCTTTTGAGAATAGCTTCCCCTGAAATGGGATCTGCTCTCTTCCAAATTCATTGAAAATTCAAAAGATAAAACTGAATATTAAAGCTGCCTTTCTTCAAGTATAACATACTAGTCTTATGTTTCTTTGCTAAAGAATATTAGCAGAGTCCAACACCTGTATCCACCTGACCACTCTCCTCCCACAGCATGCCTTTGCTAGCCTGGGCAAGAAGATGGCCACTGGGGAGTGGACCTTATTCATTCTGTTGCCTCACTTATGGAATGATTTTCCAGGAAAAGAGGGAGCAATTTTTAACATCCATTATATCATTTTCAGGCTACTTAACTTAAAGATGCCTTAATTTCATTTTATGCTTTTACATTTTATTTTTATTTTTTCCCCATTTGTGTAGGTGAACTAATACCCATTGAATAACATAAATATTGTACATTTCAATGAAATCCATTTATCTGTTTAAATCAGAGAGTTTTATATGAGCAAGTTACAGTCTATTCATTGACTAGATAAGTAATTTTAAAATCTGAGCATAACAACATAAAGGAAATTCAGTAGAGATCTTCAAGTATTTGAAGTAATGAATGAACAATTAAATTTCTTTTCTCCACCACTTAGCACTGATAGGTCTGAGTAAAAAAAAAAAAAAGGGGGGGGGAATAATACTGATTCAAAATAAACCAAAAGAATGTGTGGCTTTTCCTCATAGGTACATTTAAATCATTATGCCATGTTTGCTTGCTTGCTTGTTTGTTGGTTGGTTTGTTGTACTTGGAAGTCAACCAACTCCTTGATGAATTTGGGTGGGAAACAACTTATGTCTGTGTGGAGTTTTTTTTTTACAGTTGACTTAAAATTATCATAAGAAAACAAAAACCATAAAGTTTCCACAATCATCCTGTTCCCAAGGCCTGGGAGGACAACCACGTTTTTAACAGTTGATGAAAAGTCATTACATCTGGTGGGATGCTATTTCAGCTTTCTCTGTGCTTTCTTTACTTTGACTCTTAGCTATATGCCCAAATCTTGAACAAGAATGTATTAAAGCCACTTAATTGGCCCTAAGCAAACCTTCGTTCATGCTGATCAAGTTTTCCATCAGCAGTGGAGAGGCGTTCCGACTCAGGACTATTCACACGACGGTATCTCAGAGAACGTGCTTGAGTTGTAGGGGAGTCTGGCACTGCTCGCACTGGGGAGATGGGACACACACCACTTTTCTGATCATCTTCTGCTAAACACTGCGTCTGAGACAGAAAAGGGGAAACCACTGAGAATAAGATAAATCCACAAAAATATACAAGGTAATGAGCCTGATGCAACCTATCATCTGAGGGTACTAATTAAATATTTGATTTCACATGCATCAATTTTTGACAGAGGCCGTTATAATGATAGTGCAGTTTTGCCCAAGAAGACATAAGCCAATAAAATAACAGAATTCATGTTAAACATCAAGAGAGACATTGCAGTTTGTAATATATTCTTTATATCTTTAGCCCAGTAAAGACATACACCTCACTTGAATGCAAGACAAAGTCACTTTACATTAAAACATACTTGCATGTCTAAATTTAGCTATCTTACTTAGCATATTGTCTGCTCACAAAACCACTATTCTTTGGAAGAAAATGAAAAGATTAGTGCACATTCAAAATGGTCAAAAAGTTTTACTTTGCTGATGCTGATCCTGAGTTTGTTGCGATTTACATCAGTCTCTTCCCAAACTTCTCCTTCATTGAAGGGAACATTTGGAGTCTGCCCTAAATTATTCTCTGTTGGCCGGACAGATAAAATTGGGGGTGCGTTCTCTTGGTCACTCAGGTGTTCTCCTTGCAAAACATCCTCTGTGTTCTCACGAAGTAAATCTCCAGGAACTGGAGTGATATTAACCACACTAAAGGAGAAATAATGTACAAACTTCAGATTACAAGACTAAAGCTTTAGATTTATTTCTCACAGTATCACAAAGACCTCACCCGTTCACAGCCAATACTATAGATAATGCATACAAAGCCCACTGCGACAGAACATGAAGCTTTAAATAAGTTATCTTATCTCATCTTGAGGTACTACTAGATTCGATGGATGGCTGAAACTTTGTTATTCCTCTGGCATTTAACTATTGGAAACTGCGTATTCTTCATTGGCAGCCTGGAAATCTTATCCTAAAGATTCCATAATAATTACTTAGCATTTTGCAGAATTTCTTGTCCTTCCGTAAAAAAAATGTACTGTTATCCGTCATTATGATGGCTTATGGCAGGAGGAAATTCTGAAATACAGTATCTACTATAATGACTATCAGTATGATGTACTGAAGACAGTACTAGCTATGGAAGAAGATGAGTAGCCTTGCTAAAAGAAAATACATAAGTATAATAAAATATTATTATTTTTCATTTTGATAACAAAACAGAATTGGGATACCTCTTGTTTATTTTAACTTAAATCTTGAGATGTGGGTTATGTCTATAATGCTTAGATTCTGACTGAGATTTATGATTTTTCAGGGGACTTGCCTTAATAGGACACAAGGGAACCAGAATACAAGGTCAAACTTTTTCACAGAACTGTACGTCTTGATATGACTCTCTATGTATTTTCCCATGAAAAAACTATGTTATCCACTCCCACAAAAGATCTTTAAATTACATTGGCAGTTTATTTCTTTCTAGTTGTCTTTACCAGATCCACTCAAATGGGAAATATTCACAAACTCAAGAGAATTTCCCAAGATTTAAAAATTAAAGAGTGATCAGAAGCAGCACATTTATGATACAAGTAGAGTCAGATCCTATGAGAAGAGTTCTGTCTTTTACTCCTGTTCATGACAAGAGGTCATGAAGGGTGAGTGAAGGTGATATTTTCCTGGGGAAGGAAATCGAGAGAGGTGAGATCTTCCTACTTCCTGTGTGACCTCTTTGACGTAAAGACGTAAGGGGTGGGTGACGGGTACTTGGGTTTGTATTTGATCTATTTTCAAGAAACCTAAAGGTTTTTCAAGATAGGTATTTATAATCCTGTAGAAACCTCAGTTAGTTGAGTTTCCATTAGTGAATATCAGTTGTACACAAGCTCACATATAGCATTAATATTAGCATACCTGTTTTGGGGAAACATCTGTAACTACAAACACTGACTGTATATAAAATAATTTGTCAGCACACCAAAAGACCCTCTAGTGAGATTCTGCGATATTGGTTACATGTGGTCTGCCACTCACCCAAACATGGCTGCAGTTTGCCTTGTGTTCTGCTGAGGTGGGGTGGATGTACTTGTAGATAATAAAATATCTGTACCAGCTTTCTCCCAGTCAAAGGCCTCATTCTCAGTAATTCCTCTTTCCTTCATGCTATTTTCAAACACAGTCATGATCAGCTAGACAAAAACAAGTTAGAATACTAAAGTTCAAATGTTTATCCACAATCAGAAATAGGAATATAGGAAGTCACTTTATATGAGATAGAGAATGGTCTATTTCACAGATTCACAACTTGAGGCTCTAGAGCCAGAAGTAACCCCCAAATCATTGGATGCATCCTCCAAGCTTTCAAAAAAAACAAATCTGTTCCCAGAGTCTAATTTTTGATTAAGTAGAAATCAAAAATCATTACACACTTGACTGAAGAGTAAGCATCTTAACTATATTTTCATTAAACATGAATGAAACAAAATTTAGTTTATTTCATAACTGCATCATTATTTTTAGAGTGTCCCTATAAGGTTAAATAAAAGTCATGAACACCTGTCAACTAGATCAGCTGAAGCTCTCCAGAATAGGCAAAGTATTTCTCAAAAGGTAGCTTTCTTAACTGGATGTGTTTTGGAAGTCTTCTATTATTCCCTTACTGCAAAATTAGTGCTCCTCCTTAAAAGAATTTCCTAAGACATTTGGGGTTTTTTATTCATGTGATATATTAAAACAGATAGCTAAAAACAGATTAATATCATTATGAGATTATCCACTGATTACAAATAATCCTAATTAAGGCAATCAGCATACAACTGAAAGATCTGCTTGTAAGTTTTTATTATTATGGTTGTTCACATAGTCAGTCAAATGTTTAGATTGGATTTGGCCTTTTTATCCACCTATTAAGTCCTTCCCAAGGATCTGGGATAGGCAAATGTTTGACGGCGTTAAAGTTATCGTTGTATGATGTAAGCTGTTCCTACTAAAGCTTCGTTTTGCAATTGACTGATGGTGATGCCAAGGTGATGCCAAGATGTTGTGGAATTGCGCCCAAAGCGTCTATTACTATTGGTACTACTTTGCTTCCTTTGGCCACAGTTATTCTACTTCTATTTGCAGTCCTTTGTATTTTGTGATTTTCTCCATTTCTTTCTCTTCTCTTCTGTCTCCAGGTACTGCAATGTCCACTATCGAGACTTTTTTTGTCTCTCTTATCAGCAACTGTTAAGTCTGAGGTAATGTGGCAAGTGCCTGTCTGTTTGAATTCTAAAGTCCCAGAGCACTTTAGCTTCATTTTCTATTACTTTGTCCAGTTCTTGTTGGTGGGACCACAAATGGCAGGAAAATGGTATTTCTTGCAGATAGTCCAATGCACCATTGTTGCTATAGTGCCATGCCATTATTTGCAGTCAGTCTGTGCAATTTTCTTTCAGCAGCTATCTAAGTGGTTTTTATATTGTTTAATATAGTCATATGTCACTCCCCATGCAAAAGCACTGAAGTGGTTTATAATAAAAACAGCAGCAAAAAATAATAAACTAATCATAAAGCAATAGTAATGTCTGCCTGTTTGCAGACAAGCAGGGTAACAAAAGAATCAGTGCAGACAGCATTGTCAGTGTAACTTAAAGTGGGATATTATATTTCAGATTTATGGGAAGAGTAAGGGGAAGTACAGCTCTCCTGACACTACTTGAGTTCTCAGTGGCTTTGATAGAGTTGTCCATGATACTTTTCTAGATGGTCTTTGTGAGTTGGGGGCATTATGTTAGAGTAATTTTGTTCCTTTCTGCATGGATTAGAAGTAGTATTAGTATCTACACCCTGGTTATGTATTCATTAGTATATGCAGGGTATTTTTGCCATGTTCTAAAAGTTGCAGCTAGTGCAGAATACTGTTACCAGGTTGCTGAGTAAATTGCTGTCTGTACATACGTTGTACGTTTGTTGAAGCAACTGAATTAACTCCCAATTATTACTAAGCCATATTGAAAAATTTGGTCATGACTTACAAAACTCCCAACAATTTGGGACTAGGATAATCTTCACCTTTAGACACCTGTCTGCTCACTGAGGGGAAGTCCTGCAATGTATACTGAAAACTACTGATTCTTATTAAATCAGTTTCATGTGGGAAATTGAAATTATTGTTTTCTAATTGTTTCAAGATAGTAATAAAAACAGGATTTTACCTGATAATCTGGTTTGGTGAAATAATCCAGATTTGCAATGTGATCCAGAAAAAGGTGGAACTCAGAAGGCATATGTTTTAGCAACATTCGATGTTCATATTTCTCCTTAATCATTCCAACTTGTTCCTAGAGAGATAAAATGCATTTATTTGTTTGCATGTATGTATGTATGTATGTATGTATGTATGTATGTATGTATGTAAGTATGTAAGATGTATGTATATCCTGCTGTAATCCAGAACAGGGTCTTGGTGGCTCACAAAAAATAATAAATATAGTAATATAATATATAAGATAAATACATTAAAAAATTAAATAAAATATCTGGCATTATACTCTAAAAGCTCTCCAGAAAAGCCCTCTGGAAAATTCCAGATTCCATCATATAATACATATAATAAATATCATTGGCAAACAAAACAAGACAGTAAATGGGTTTAAGTTAAGATATTAACATCTATTAATTGTGGTGATTATATATAATTCAAGTATCAAAAACAAAACTGTTTCTGAACATTGAAACTTTGACTGCTGACATACACAATCACAAAAATGTTCTAATGTACTGCTGTGGACATTCCATAGGCCTTTATAGAATCCAGCAGGGTTTTTTATTTCTTTATTATTCATTTTGAAAAGGAAGATATTGTATTGGTGCTGACTACATTTTCTACCTTATCTTTAATCTTGCGCCAGGGAAGCTGACCAACTGCAAACTCTACCAGCATGTAAAAAAGGGACCATAGATCATCATGTCGGCCCATTTCCTGCAATAAAACAAAAATTAGTTTAAAAATATTGTCTACAACAGCAGGACACTATTGCTACCCAGGAGCCATTACAAAAATATCAATTGTATATGCAGCATATGTATATAGTAAATCGTTCATGTAACCAGAATTAAAAATCAAAAGCAGTAACTTCCATATATTCTAATTTCAGTGCAGTTTTCTGCATTGTCTTGTCTGTTGAGAAATTCCTCCATATCAGTAATGGAACTCTATGATGCATGCTGCACATCATGATGTGTTTTAACTACAAAGGTCAAAAGAGAACATGCCTACTATTTTGTAATGCCAAAAGAGACATAAACAAGACTAACATTGAAAGAAATTCAAAGTTGAAATTTATAAATTTCATGAAGACAAGCCCTCTTTTTTCCCATTAAACATTCTGCATTGTAGCCTAGTGTATGTCCCACTGTACTGGAACTGGCTTGATTTTGCTGTTATTCTAAATAGTATCCTGAAATATGCCTAAATACTCAAGCTGCTACACTGAAGGAGATTATCTTTTAACTTTCTTTATACTGAAGGCTATTTGCAAGATTCCATGTTATATTCTAGTTATATCCTAACTCATTTAATTGCTAAGTGACTGAATGAGCTTTGCACAATGAACAGGCAGTTTAGAGCAAATCTATCACAACATAAGCCACATTTCAACAAGGCCGTTGCTCATACTAGACAGATAAATCTCCAAAAGCCCTCTAGCCCTATTAGCCTCTATGGGCAGACCATCCTAAAAATTCTCCCATCTCTTCCAGAGTAATTGCTCAAAGTTCAAAGCTCAGCAGAAGAACAGCTGTGAAATCCATCAGCTTCAAATCATGCAATTCACGTTCAGTAGGAAAGAAGCTTCATAGTATACTTTTTGTTTAGATTACAATGTCACAAATTTCATATTTGAACAGCCAAGCCACTAGTAATGCAATGTAAGGCAGTTGGCAAACTGCTGTGCTGGGAAAAATATTAATAAACACAGCTTCATGCGTATAAATTCTAATATTCAAGGTAATGGAACCTAATACTGCAGACCATCAGCACTCTAGATCTTT
The DNA here is from genome assembly GCF_001527695.2 of Protobothrops mucrosquamatus. Taxonomy (NCBI): domain Eukaryota; kingdom Metazoa; phylum Chordata; class Lepidosauria; order Squamata; family Viperidae; genus Protobothrops; species Protobothrops mucrosquamatus. The sequence goes on along the minus strand of NW_015386771.1, from coordinate 170,739 downwards.
GTAACGGCAGAGAATTTATTAGAATGTCTCAATCATTAACAGCTCATCATATGAGTTAAGAAGAGCAGCATTTTCTGTTTCAATCCAGGATTCTTTTAAGCCTGGAGAATCTGAAGCAGTGGATAGGGGCCTCTGTAATATGAATTCCGCTACCTAGGAATTAGATCCATGTCTCTCCTTGCTCCTTAAGGCAGATGGGCAAGATGAATGCAAATCAACAGCTTGTCTTCAGAAGTTGTGGGCACTCTAACATTGGAGGTTCTTAAGAAGAGATTGGACAGTCAGGGACCATCTTACAAAATATGATTCCACCTATCCACTCCAAGCATCTAGCATAATCTTGCTAAATATCCCACCCACCCACTCACCCCATGCGTAAAGGACCTGGAATTCTTGTTAGCAGTCCCCAAACTGAAAAAACATGCTGTCCCCATAGATGCAGTTGCTCATACCTTCATTTTGTTTATGAAGGCTCTCTAAACAATTTCTTTCAACGGGCTTTTGGACTGTTAGCAAATGGTGAACAACTGATTATTTGTGGTAGCTGCTTCTTTTTAAATGGTGCAAATATTCTGTTTATGGTTTGCTGTTCTGAGTGCCCCAGTCAGTTTGATTTGGGTAGTAGAGTATTGTAAAACAAATAAATAAAATATATATGTGCACTATAATACAACATGCATAACCTATTCAACTGTACCTGAGTCACACCAAGTTTCAGTATGTACTGTGTGTGACACTCCTAACACCACACTCAACAGCAAAACAAACACTTTTCCTTTGATCTCTCTCACTTTAACCCTTCCATACACAGTGGAATAAAACTTACTCTATTTTTATGTGCATTCACTGATGCATACCGAACTGTTCCCCGGAAGCCAGCAACGTTACGAGGCTAATGGAAAGAAGAAACATTAAATTTATTTTTTTAAAAAAATGTGAAAGTATGCAAAGCTGTCCATCTTTTCTTTGTTGCTTAGGTCCACAAACCATTTTGATGACAAATATTAAGATGAACTCATGGTCAAGTTAAGACATTTTAGTTATGGATTAAAGTTGATTTTTGAACAAATCTTTTAGAAACAATAACACTTCCCAGTGGAAAACACCACTTTAAGATAAATTTAATTATCAATTTTTAAAAAAAATATCTAAAAAAAGTAAGATCTCCACAGAAAATACTATAGACCTCAGTGGGCAAAGCATAGCAGCAAAGTATTTTTTTTCCCCAGTATAAAACAGTACAAAAACCACTGGCTTCAGAAACTTAAGAGCGAGTTAGAGTCAAAAATAGATTCAGTTGGCTATACAGTAGAGGATTAACAACCTCATCTTTCTTACCAAAGTGCTTCAGTCGCTAACTCATTTTCTTTCTACTGCTCCATCTTAATTCACACGGACAGAATCCCTTTGGTGCCAGGAAATAAAAAGTTCAGGAATACCCCTATATATTTTAAAGTACACTTGAAAAAAAATCACATGTGAAAACTATCAGAAACAAATTTGTATGTGTGTATGTGCGTGCGTGCCTAAGCATGTGTGTTTGTATACAAAGTATTGTACATATACATTGTTTAAGAAAGAAACCAGGACTGATTATGATTCATAGCTGAGCATAATTTCAGTGTCAACAATTTTGTTATTTTTAAATTGTGCTGAAAAAATTATCTATGAAAAACCAACAAAGAGCAGCAGTTGGGTCCCAACTGCACTAATGTTTTTGTTGATTCCACCGAGTATAGATCAGCAGTCATCTATCAGCACAACAGGCACCCTTGGTGAATTTCCTTTTGCTCCCTCCAACTCCTCAAAAATGCTCCAAGAATTAGGAGGCCAAATACAGGAAGGTGGTACAATGCAGAGAGTAAGGATGGGTATTCTGTTGTGCAGATAACAATGTAGTTGTATAACTTTGGATATAATCTATCTTCAATTATTTAATAATTGAAGTCTGATTTTCAGAATTTACATGAAACAGTGATACTAAAAGAGAGCCATTGCTTACTTAACCTCTAACCATGAGTTTAGTCACATAAACTTCAGTCACATAAACATAAATCACCATTGTTACATACTCTACTTTCGGGAACAAATTATTAAATAGGATAGATGTTCTTCAGTATATTTGGGAAAATATATTTTTAAAAGTTATGATAAATAAAAAAAATAAATGGCACAGTTGTACTGGCTTAAACAAATATTTTGGTCTCCTGAGCATATGCTAAAACAAAACTTCACGGAACTGTCACTTTCTCTTATTGTTAGGATTCCACAACTGAATAGTTGCAATTTTGGATACATATTTTGTATTTCTAAAGGAAATATATGTTCATGTGTGTAAACAGGATTTGACATCTTTGTCTTTTGCACAATAATTACGTACAAATTTTAAATAGAGGTTGTTCTTAAGGCCCAAAGGATCTTCCTTCAAAACCATATGACTCACTGCAGTCCTACAAGGGCCAAACTCTCATAAATTCAGAATCCAGAAAGCTCCTGGCCTATGCATAAAATATTGAGAACAAAAATTATTTCATGGAAACAAAATAAATGGAAAAAAATCAGAATTATATTCATTATTAAAACAAACACAAAAAAAAAAAAATAAGAAGCATTATGATGGCTCACTCACAACTTATGGTTGAGATGGTTATAAGCAGCAGATGGGAAGCCAACGCATCAAACAGTCTCAAAAAACGAGCCCAAAAGAACTGTAAAACAAAGAGAAACCCAAAGAAAACCATGACAATAAAAATGCAAAATGGAGGAAAACAAAACAGAAACAAATATAAAAATTGGATCAACATTATTATCTCTTCCCCTAAAGAAGTGCCTTGTATCTCTTGCTTGAGTTAGCTAAAGCTCATCGTGCTCTACATATCCTACCCACAGTAGTGCATTATGGCTTGGATTTTAGAGCAGTGGTCTCAAATTTACAGCCTTAGGCAGATGCAGGACCTTCACGTCATTTTCTATGACCTCCCACAATATTTTGTAGGCACTAAGGACACTGCCTAGCAAGGCTAGTTCCTTGAGTGGCATGTAAGTGCTCAGGCTGAGTAACAGGAAGAACAACAGCAGGGCCTGATCAACTGGGCCACATAATCAGCACCACAAACCTTCTCATGCCAAATTTAATTGTCTGGGAATCCTATCCACTCTCACGCTTCATGACAGAAGCTGCTTCCAAAGCAGTGCCAGGCTGTTTGGGCAGGAGCAACAGGAAGATGGGATTTGGCAACAAATAGATGCTGGAACTGCCCAGAGAAGGGAGAGAGAAAGTAGCTGAAGGGCAGAAGGGCACATCTGGCTAACCTACCTTGAGTTTTTCACAACTTTGCAAGAAGTGGGAAAAATAGAAAGCAATAAGCAGGCAAGCAAAATCTCTTGAGAAAAAGGGCAGAAGACAAGAAAAAAAATTCCAGGAAAGAGAAAGAAGTAAGAGAAAAGCAGGGATTTGGACAGTTCTTCATGGGATTATTTTCTCTTATCATCTTCAATATGATCCTGAAAAAATATTACCTATCAACCCAGCAAGAAACCAAATACTGTGACCCAATTAATGAAATCACTGAGAACTAAATGGTGGAACAACTGTTTTGCAAGAAACTTTGCTGTTTTGCAGTAAACCTTTTTTTTATTTTAATACATTTTAATGGCATATCATGATATTGTCCATTTTTGATTCACTATAGAGACTTTTATATCAAAGATTTCAGTGTTTTAACCCTTGAGCCAATGAACTATTCCTCAGATGGACCCCTGACAATTTGAGTATGAGATTCTAGTTCTAAGGATGACCCAGTCTTTAGCAAAAGGATTGTAGTCAGTATCCTGTAGTCAATTTCAACAGCCTTTTGATCTCTATGCTCTATGTTGACACAAGGTAAGATTAATTGGCACAATATCTCAGGTAGATCTTCTTTATTGTTTGCTCTAGGGATAGCCATCATTTGAATTCCCAGAGATCATACTATTCTTTATCTCAAAGGTCCTTATTTACTAAGGATAGCTTCTGTTTCTATTTCGTAGCAAGTAGCTTTTATTTTTATTTTTTGAAGATTCTTTGGATAGTTTTTATAATCTGTGGATTATTGGATCTCACATTTTCTGGGAATAGCCATGCCTCCTGATAAAGGAAATATATATGTACCAGCCAAAGAGAAATTACAATGCACTCTTACTCCAACATAGGTTTATTCAGCAATTCTGGCCTTTCACCTGTATTTTAGGTAGATGGAAATTATATTCCTTTTACTTTAAAGTATATGTGCTTTATATATATGTACATCTATATAAGCAAGAGGAGGAAACTTTGCAACAGCTATTGCAGAATGTGGAACCCAGCTGGACAGATGTTTTGACAAAATTATGTGTATTAGGGTAGATCCATCTTGTTGATTGAGCTGTGAAACATGGAGGCAGCCAAAGCACCTGAGACAATCCAGTGAAACCTGGTTCCTGTTATCAATTTCAAGTTGTTCTTAGTTTACTGAGGAACCTGGGGGGGTGGGGTGGGGGATATTCTGCAATGAAGGCAGAAAACCAGAACTATATGCAAGTGAGCTTTGCTAGACCTCCTGTCTGAACTTACACTGTGATGATAAAAGCAGTGAAATTCTCTGCACTTAAGTAGTCTGAAGATTTCCACCAAGAATTACTTGGACACTTTTATAGGAAGATGCAGGGGAGAAACACCTGCAGGCATAGTGGATAAATTCATAAATCCATTCATATACATTGTAGATTGAGTAGGAAATGGGTAAAGCCGATGGTGATTAGAGAGAAGGGTTAGGGTTATCTTGTGTTGTAATTTGGGAACAGACAGGGATCGCCGTAATGTGAATACTGCCAATTGTACATTTGACTTATGCCTCCATTGACTGCATTAGATGACAAATTGAGGCATGAGGCATTGGATCTGGAAGGCAATCTATGCAATTTAAGGGAGTTGGGTAACGCCATTTGCTTTGAAGGAAGTAGTAGTTCTTGGATCCAGCCATGTTTCATAATCCTTATTTGATCTCCAACCTCCCATCTGTAGAAGATTGTTGAGAAAGTGATGGGAATCAGCAACAGAAGATCCTAGAAAAACAGATTATTTGGATCCTTTTCAGTCTGTATTCAGTCCCAGTTATGAGACAGAAATGGCATTAGTCATCTGACAGATGACCTTCATGGGGATCTAGATGAGGGGAATGTGCCCTCTTGGCTCCTCTTGGTGGTATTCAATATTATCAAACATGATATCAGTTTGGACTGTTACATGCATTGGAATTATTAACACTGTTCTAATATGGATCTGTTCACACTTGAGTGGATGATTCCCGTCAGTGGTCTTGCCAATGGAAATCCTGGCTAGGCCATGTTCTTAACTAGCATGCTGAGAACATATTACAACCTTACTTGAGCCAACATACCTTACATCAGTAATTCATGCACTAATCGCTACTTACTGGACTACTGCAGTGGGCTTTACATGAAACTGCCTTTGGAGACGACTCAGAAATTGCATCTGGAACAACCTCATCAGTGTATTTTTTTTATAAATATTTTATTAATTTTCTATTTTTACAATCAAGTACTTCATGACAACGTGTTGTCTGGGTCCATTAATAATTCAGTGGTATATATTAACTTCTTCAATCTAGATCCAACATTGTACCATCAAATGTTTCCTCTCTTCTTCCAGTAGTACCTGTTTTCCCACACTAGGCAAATACAATTTTTATTGTTATTAATAAATATACAACTGAATATCAACATCTTTGTTACATTTTTCTCATATCAATAATATCAGTTTTAGATTACTTTTCTAACCAAAACATATCTTAATTGCATTTGCACTTAATATCCAGTCAGTATCCTGTTTTCGCTTTTTTTAAAAAATTTTAATTTCCCATCAGTGTTCAAAATGTCTCTATTGTTTATAATTTCAAAGTAAGTTATATTTGGGTAACCAAAAGCTTCCCTTATTCAAACTTCTTGGTGTTTTCCTGTTTCCCTTATACCAAAATCTAATATTCTAGTTAGAAATCTTATCTTTCTAGTTATAATAGTACTTCTATTTCTAGCAATTATCTATTCTCCACCATATTCAAACATCTAGTTAATAATATAATATCCCATCTAATGGATCAAAACCTCTATTTTCTTCAGTCTTACTCTAGCTTTCTTCCTTTGCCAAGTAACTTTCCAAGTCAATGCATTTGAATCATCAAGTAATTTTTCCTCTGTTTTTGTGTATATAGTTTGGAATAGGAAAGACCATTTGGTTAAAGTATTTTTGGAAGAATGAACCCATTGATATTCATTAAACAGCCTCCCTCCTCCAATTCCCCACAGTTCTCCTAACAGCTCTATCTTCCATTCAATCAGTTCTTCTTCCTTTTCCTCGAATTCTTGATTGGTAAGATGTCTTTTCCATTTCCAATATTATTGCTCCATCTTCTAGTTCTTCAGTTGTCTGAATCTGTCTTTAGGTCCTCAATCTTTGCATTGCTTCCTCTAGTTTTCCTTCTATTTTCTCGGTTACTAGTTCCTTCTTTGTAGTCATATTCTGAGTTTGTAAATTTAGAATAGAAAATTGTTCTTTTATCCCCTTTGTGTTATTTTTAGTTTTATCATGAGCTAAAGCAATAGTCTCTATATTGATTTTAGCATGGAAAGAGTTTCTTTCTGATATTCATCCATATTTTCCTGATAGTATGTCAAACTGAAGCCTTTGAGAATAGGTGTTAAAGATGGTTTTTTACCATTTCAAGTTGAGTATGGGACATCCATTTCATTTTTTGTAGGTGGTCTTTATAATAAAAATTGTCCATCAATCAAAGATTTGTAATCCAAAATATTCCATCATCTCAAGCAATGAAGTATATTTCTCCTACAGGGAAATAGTTCCACAACACAGCTCTGAAAGTCAGATAATATTTATATTCGTAGTTCAGGCAAGTCAGTTTCAAAATAGTTCATCGTCTCTGTCACATTAATAAGCAGCCCAAAAGTTCTTGTATTTTTCCCTTTTCCCAGCTGCAATCTTCAAAAATGAAAGCTTCCAAGGTGAGCAAGAGTCTTATCTAAATCTGGGCTTCAAGCCAAGTTTCCTTTAGACATAACAAATTGTAGTGCCATAATTCACAACTAGATGTCATTAGCGCTGTTTTCCAGCTTTTTAAATCTCAACTTATAATATAAGCCAGACATGTCAAACTCATGATGTCACGTAATGTCACGCAACATATCGGAATTTTTTCCCTATTGTCAGCAATGGGGTGGACGCGGTTGCGTCATGACGCGTCCAGCCCACAAGCCGGCAGTTTGACACTCCTGATGTAAGCTTTTCAAATCTCTTTTTTAAAAAAGTCTCTAAAGCACTTTTAGTCCCCAAATTTATATTAATAAATGTATATTAATTCCAAATTAATCTTGTAATTTTCTGTTTCTTCCAAGTAATTAATTAGCCGCTTTTCTTTTCCTGAGGGAATGGGGTGGAAATTCCCCTTCCCTTCTCGTCGGGGAAGGTGCTTTGGCAGTTTTTTCCAGGAAGAGGTCTTAAAGTCTTAAAGAGAGGATAGAGTCTCACCCAGTTTCATCCACGTTGCTGTAAGGTTGCTTGTTAGTGCTTGTTGTCTTTCGTTGTCAGCAGCTTCTGACTGGTTACACGAATGTAGCCAGTCTTTCCCCCGCCAGTTTGGAGGGTTTCCTCAGATCAAATGGAAGGGTCCCTGCCCTCCCGCAATCGAGGGTCCCCTCCTTGCTTGTCGCCTCTACGGGGTGACCTTCAACCCTATCCAGGGTCCCCAGTGGAGCAAAATTGAACATAGTACTTTTACGTCTTACAGTGATAATGATGACCAATAAATATTTGTACCAATATTAGGAAATATCAGAATCACAGTAACAATGTTCATTTTAGGATTTGGATGCTCTATTTAAAAACTGGTCATGTTATAAATAGGATTTTGTTGTGTTTTTCTTCTTCTTCAAATTTCTGATTTAAACAAAGCTTACCAGATCTTTTTGTCACATTCTGTTTCAGGCAAATCCAGAAACCAAATCATATTTACACATATATGCAATATCCTTAAGCCAAGTATTGCAAACTGCTGCAATGCAGTCTGATTCATGAGGAAATAGCTGTAATCAATAATCTTGAGCTGAGTCAGCAGAATAGCAGCATGCAAAGTACTATAGTACGTTTTCAATTCATGAAAACAAAAGAGACTCCCCATGATAAAATGCTGCATATTTTTCATCATTTTAGAAATGCTTTCCAGAAAAACAAATAATTTTATTAAACTGGGAGGAGCATCACACTATCAAGATAGATGAGCCCAGTATCAATGTCAATCTGAGTCAATGTGTGTCACTGCATATGGTATTTTAAGTAACTGCTTTCACTGTCAAACTGTTCTTACAGTTTGGAAGCTTTTCTAGTGTTCAATCAGAACCTCCTTTTCTGCAACTCAGGCCTTCTCAACTACGGCTTACAAGCCCTTAGAGGGTTACTAGCAAATTAGAGGGAAGGTTCAATGTTTTTGAGGCTTAAACATAAAAAGGAGTGGAGTCTGACAAGTTCCAGCTACACTCAATCCACCCATGACATCTCTCCTGCAGCACCTAACAAGGCACATCCACTCATCCTCAGTGTTTGGTTTCCACATTTTGCCATCCATAAAACCAAGAGGCTTTCTGTGAGAGAGGATGGTCAAGCAGACAGAGATCATAAGCACAAATGCCACATACACTTTTTCCTGAGTGTGTCTTTCCTCAGCCCAGCTAAGGGAAGTCATCATGGCAGGATAGGTGACAAAATGTCTGAAGAGTTAGTTGGGCTGCATGGCAATGGCAGCTAAGAACTCATCTTGTGCACCAAGATAGAGAAGATGACAGGAAGTAAAGAGAAAGGGTGGCTGCCATCTCATTCTGGACCTTCTGCCTGCGGAAGCTGCAGCCTGGCAGCCTGGCTAGCTGGGAAAGGCAGAAGCAATATCTGTAGTTTCTCTGCCCATCTCAAGAGAAGGAGCAAGGCAAAGCAATAAAGAGGCAGCCAGAGATGTGGGGCATTCCCACATATGGCAGACACCTTTCTTTATGTCCATCTCCACATTCTCCTTGGAGAGCCATGAGAGTGTCTACAGTACCATTCTTCCCCTCCCCCCACACACACTTTTCATACCTTTCCTATTTGGTGTACCAAAGCCTATATGTGGAAGAGTTTGAAACTGAGAAAATGTATTTTGTTTTGTGCAAGAAACACACATATGGTAACTTGGAACATTGGTTGGATCATTCTGGGCAGGTCACAGTCTGCCCATTTTGATTGTTCGAAGTTTTACCCAAGAAAAATCTGGAAAGGCATTGCCATGTTTCAGAGCTGACCAGATAAAACAAAACATTCTTGCAAACTGTATTAACTGTTTCCTTTATTATTAGCATAACAAAGGTAGAACTACATTCATTTCTTTGGAAGTCTGATTTTCCCAGATAATTACAGAAGAAGAATTCAGTTAATGATATTAGTGTACAGTTCTCCCCTCTTTCTCTCCATCCTGTGTCTGCTTTCAAAAAGAGGATGGAATATAGCAGTTTCTTTCTGACTTCTGCTCTACAATTCTGGAATTAACTATCATCCTGCCAACAACAATGCTTCTGCCTAAACTGACAGTGTACTTCTCCTTAAAAATGTTGCTATCACTAAATTTTCCAAAGCAGTTAGTTAAGTGCCCAAGTTAAAATTTAGTTGGCAGCTTCTCAGTCTTTTTTAGTTCCCTCAGCATAATCTTCTGAGGCAACTGTAGCATCTCATCGAATGACTGCTACCAATTGTCCCCACTGCTTTTCTGGCTGGGTGTTTAGAGTCTTCAGCTGCTCTCATAACAGTGCTATCAGGTAGAGTACATGTTCTGACATTAAGAGAATGAACTCATCATTATGATAGTTGTGGCCTATGACATGGGCACTATAATATCCCTCATAATTCTATTTCATCTTTTATACTACCTCATATATACATAGAACTGATAGGATAAAGCATCTAGAGTTTTGGGACACACTGTTAGTATGTACTATTGAATCCAGATTCATGTACTTTCTATCTGAATTTAATAAAGCTTTTCAAATTTAACTCCTTGGTAGAGGACAATAATGTACAGAATGAAGGAAACAAACTGAAGTTTAATCCAAGTAAGAAATATGTCTTGATCAGTCAAATAATAGGAATTCAACCTGAACTGGATTCAATTTCTATTTCATTTACCTTGGAAACTGATGTTGTCTATTTGGTTGTACACAGGGTTCTATGTTAAATACTGCTCCCATAAGGATGCCATAGCTATATTTTATTTGGGACAATATGTTGAGTTTCCTAAGAAAATATTTTTAAAAAGAGCCAAACCAATGACATAGATGGCTATAAAGAACATTGCATAATCTGGCTACCAGTCTAAATTTCAGAACACAATTCAAAGTGATTAATTACAATGCCTACATTCCATCCTGAAAGATATGTATAGAAAATACTGCAACTCAGATATAATATTAAATATTTACCCATTCAAAGCTACATGAAGCCAATGGGTACAGTCAGCACTGATTCAGGGTATCACAATGATACCCATTGCTGCATTGCCACCCCATCCCACCATCAAATAGGAAATGCTGTTAGTGTTTTGTTGCAGAATGTGAAGGCTGTTGGGAGATAGACAGGATGAAATAAGTTAAAAGTGAATCCCAGCAAGGTAAAGTTGCACTTTATCCAAGGAGATACTGTGACTATTCCAATGTTGACTTTGACAGAAACAGGTCCCTGAACTGGGGGGTCCTTCTGAACTCACCGCTCCTACTTGAAAGATACAGCTGGTTGGTAACCATTTATGGGCCTTCCTAGAGCAAGAGGATATCTTAACAATAATTCATGCTCCATCATCACTAGTTTGGACCAATACATTCTACTTGGATATACTTTTGAAGACTTTTTAGAAGTTTCAATTAATTCAGAATGCAGCATCCAGTTATTAGCCCGTAATCATCATCAGAAATACTGATTTCAGGATTGGTTACCACTCAGTGGAATAGCCTTCCCCTTGATAGTAAAACTGCCTTCAATATTTTGGTTTTCTAATTTAAATATTTTTGAAAATCAAATTGTTCAGAGGGGCCTATAACTATTATTAGGATGCCCCATTTAACTTTTGGACAATTTGTTTGGTTTTATATTTTAATTATTGTTAACCATACTGTAGATACCTTAATGTTTAATTATTGCAACCTGCCAAGTATCTGGCAATACATTTTATAAATAAACAACACCAGTTTTGTACCTGCTGCATTACTTTTTAAAAGGATACATTCAAAGTGCTGTTTTTAATCCATGAACCCCCATTTCCTAGGTATTTTCAGGAACCTTTCGTTCAGATAAACCAGTTCATCTCATAAGGAGGTTCCCCTCCTTTTTGAAGATCTGAGGGATCTCAGCGCATTATTTCTCCACTGCAATCTCAATATTTTGGAATAGGCTTCCCTAAGAGGTTCAGTTATTGCCCAAATTGATGACTTTTAGTTAGGCTATTAAAATAATCCTGTTCCAAAGAACCTTTGGGTTGCTATTATCATCATTGGGATTGGGCATTTCCTTTTTTTAACTGTTTATTATTCTTATGCTGTTCCAAAGAACCTTTGAGTTGTTATTATCACCACTTGGATTGGACATCTACTTTTTATCTGCTTATTATTCTTATGCTGCAAACCATACTGAAACACTGCAGAGAGGCAGAGAAGAGCTATAATAAATCACTGAATTAACTGAAATCAAATAGAAGAATCTTATACTATTAGAACCTTACTCTTCAGCACTTTCTTCTAACCCTCTGGAGATTTTTAGAGGTGGCAGCAGGAGAAAAAGAAAGATCAGTTATATATGCCACTACCACTCACAATATTATTAGGTACAAATTTGCTTCTTTGGAATGAGCATGAATTCAGCATGAGCAGTGTGCTTTTTTTAAAAAAAGAAAAACAATCTTCTATAAAAGTTGTTAATGGGATAAAATGATTAAAAATTTACAGTGTTCCCTTATTTACTACTGATATAAGTAACTGATAAACAAACATAGACATATGCAAAGTAATATTTTATTCTGAAAATCAATCAATCAATCAAAAATCAGTCAATCAGAATAGAGTTGGAAGAGACCTTGGAGATCTTCTATGTCTTATAAAAGATAATGGTTTCCCTATCAGTCGTGTCTGACTCTAGGGTGCAGTGCTCATCTCCATTTCTTGGCCAGCATTGTCCAAAGACAATTTCCATGGTCATGTGGCCTGCATAGCTATATGCCAAAGGCGCATGGAAAGCTGTATATAAATATACAGCGTTCTGTGCACCTTTGGCATGTATATAGACTGGAAGTATATAAATACACAAATGCACAGCAGTATATAAATATACAAATACACGGATTTGCAGCATATAAATAGAAATAATAAATAAGTGTAAAAATATAATGGTACTGATAGAAGAAAAATTATAGCTCAGGATTTCTAAGCTTGGTTGTTTTATTGCAGGCATTTCATTTCCAACTAGGTAACATCATCAGTGCACTGTTGATGTTGCATAGTTAGGTAATGAAACATCTGCAAAAAAACAACCAAGTTCAGAGAGCACCAAGGATGCCACAAAAGTATAACGTTTTTTTTTTAATCTGTTACAATGACAGAAAAAGAAATAGAAAAGACATCACTTACAGGTCGGACTTCACCATTAGTATTGGTATACTGCCGGGCCAGACCAAAGTCTAACATATAACATTTCCTGTAGGTTGAAGGCAGGCGTCCCATGGCAAAATTAGACTAAACAGGAACAACACAATAAGATTTTAATACATCAGTATCCCTTCATATGTGATAAAGCCACTATCCAAAATCTGCTGCAGTTACTATTTTTATCATATTTCCCATTATCTATCATTTTGCTGTTACGCCTGTGATTAAAGAAAGTTCTTGTATTTATTTCAGTAGGTTTCTGACAGACTAAATATACCAAACTCAGTTCAATCTCTGTTTCTAGTCACCTGAAAGTAGAATCTTTTGCCCTTCTCTGAATTTGTTCCAATTTCTCTGAGCCCATTTTAAAATTTAATATCCAAACTGAATATAATATTTGAAGGGGGTCCAAGTAAAGCAGAATAAACTGATTTAATTATATAGGAAACGTCCTTGTACAGATGCAGCCAAAAATCATATTTTTTGCAGCTGCATCACATTGCTAATTCATATTCAGTTTGTTATCAACTATTACTCCAAGATTTTTTCATAACTTTTTGCCAATGCAGATATTCTATAATTTTACATTTATTTATGTTTCCTATACCCATATATGTATCTATTGAATCTGATAGTATCATTCTTAACCCATTTCTCTTCCAATATCAGTTTGTATTTTATTTCTAACTCCTAGAATATTAGCTATCCTGCCAGATATGCTATTTTCAAATATAAGGTAAGCTATAGTACAACAAAAGCAAAAGGGATGAGAAAGTGATGTAGAGATGACTGTAATGAGGATGTCACAACAGACAGAAAACCAATACTGGCAAGGTAGAATAAGCAAGCAAGTAGACCATAAATTGTGGTTATATTTTCTGACCTGGAGAAAGGACAGAAACACACTGATATTTTGCCATTGTTTTCTAAGAGGGGAAGGGTTCCTATTTCCTCCAAAAAAGTTTTTTATGTTAGTATTATATATGTGTACACTAATACAAGATTGTGTGGAAATGCATACAAAAGTGTACACATAAAAAATGAGGCTTAAAGCACATGAGAAGGTGAACAGTATGCAATTGGGCATGCTATCACTTGGTAAATGTATCCTTGAAAACCAGACTTGGTAAAGATATACTTTCAGCCCCTAAGACTCTGGATTTTTAACAGTGCCTAGAGCAAAAGGAAGGATATCAATCCAACTCCTACAAGAAATAAACAAACTCACAAACTTAGGAATTTAAGAGGTTAGTTGGAGAAAGTGTTACTGGTATAAATACCGCTTGCCTGGTATAATGGTTAATGTGTTAATCTAGAAACTGGAAGACTGAATGCTAGTTCTCACTTAACCATGAATCTCAGTGTCACTCTCTCAGTCCAATCCACCTCTCAGGGGACAACAGGAGATGGCAGCATCTTGTATGTTGCTTGGAGTTATACAAAAATAAATGGATATACAATAAATCTAATAAATATTGTTTCAGTTTTCTCCAAATTTAACTGAATTCCAAAATTATTTGAATTTGAATTCGCTCTGTTGAAGAGGGAATCATAGTGGGAATCCTCTTTAAAAGCACCAGCCAATTTCACAAGAATATTTTGATTTTTTTTAAACTAATAGCTTAGTCCCCAACCAGGGTTGTAGTGTAGCTATTCCTGTATTTTTGTTACTGATTTTTTTTTTACATATGCATATTCTCATTTATTGATAGAAAAAGTGATCACAAAACATGAAATGATAAAATGCCTTTGCAACTTGGAACTAGTTAAATACACAGGCCCATGTTGTAAGTGAGACCTTACCTATCCCAAAACATAAAGTCGTGCTTTTATATGCATTTCATGAATGCGCTTCCCTCTCTAAAACTCATGCAATGCCCCTGAGAGGTATGCTTTCCAACTACAAGGAAAATTGTTCTTAATAAACATAAGAAAAGCAAACTATGTAGAGAAGGTCAGCCATCAAAATCTACTTACAGGCTTGATATCTCGATGCAAGAATCCCACTGAGTGAATGGCTTCTATGGATTCTAAGATCTGCTTGCCTAATCGAAGAGTTGTGCTCAGTGTAAAAGTTCCTCGAGGCTGGCTTCTTCTGAGGTCTGCAAGATTCCGGCCCTGAAAATAAATGATTATCAGATTTCTATACCAGATTTTATCAGCAGATAATCCACCAGAAGAAAAAAAAATGATGTTCTGCTTGGACCAATTATGTTTTTGTCAAACAGATTCTTCTTGGCTCGTTTTGACAAACAATCATCTGAAGGTATAGCTGGATGTTCTGTCTTCTGTTCAATCAATGCTGGTCTCCATTTGTAAGGAAAACAAATGTGTTAAAGAAGAACAACTGAACTATGTCTTTTGACTGTGAGCATTAAGACTGTCCATCCGAAGGTAGACAGGTAAACAATTCCATTTATTTAAAAATCAGTTTAAGACAAAAGTCAGATTTTTCACTCTCTTTTATCTGCTGCAAAATGAAATAAGGACACCAAAGAGTCCTTATTGGCAACTCCCTAACCAGCAATTTTGGAGATACAAATAGCAACAGTGAAACTTGAAGAGTGGTTTTTTTTCTTCTATTCCCCTAGAGTGCAGAACCAGAACCAATGCATGAAAATTACAAGAATCGAGATTCAGGCTAGACATCAGGAAGAACTTCCTGACTAAATAATAATAATAATAATAATAATAATAATAATAATAATAATAATAATAATAATAATAATAATAATAATAATAATAATAATAATAATAAAGTTGGAAGAGACTTTGGGGGTCATCGAGTCCAACCCCCTGCTCAGGCAGGAACCCTACACCATTTCGGACAAATGGCTGTCCAGTCTCTTCTTAAAAACTTCCAGTGTTGGAGCATTCACCACTTCTGGAGGCAGGTTGTTCCACTGGTTAATTGTTCTAACTATCAGGAAGTTTCTCCTTAGTTCTAGGTTGCTTCTCTCCTTGATTAGTTTCCATCCGTTGCTTCCTGTCCTGCCCTCAGGCGCTTTGGAGAATAGCTTGACTCCCTCTTCTTTGTGGCAGCCCCTGAGATATTGGAACACTGCTAACCACTAGAGGTCTTCAGCAGAGGTTGGATAGACATTTGTAAAGGTCCTCCACAAATACAGGGATGAACTAGATGACCCATATGGTCATTCCTAACTTTATTAATCTATTGTGAGGCAGGAGAAATAGAAGGAACTGTAAAATTATTGTTGGGGGGGGGAAGAATCAATGATAGGAGAGTAGTCAAATAATCCTCTCCCCATATCCTCTGGATCCTTGTAAAGACAGCCATTTTGCCTTATGTTTCAGATGCAAATGTCCACATTAGTAGAGCTTTCTGAGACTTTCAGGTAACCCCTGGGAAAGAGAAGGTGAATTCTTTCAATTTTTCCTTGCTAGTCCTTTTCCATCTCCATGGTATTTCAAAAGAGAAAAAACTTTCCACATGTTTGGCTTGCCTGCAAAACTGATCATCCAGATAAGATGGATGATGATATGGTAAATACAATTATGAAGTTTGTTTGTTGTTTGTTTTTTTTAAAAAAGCAGAAACACTTACCTGAAGTTGCATAACAACATAGTTAAACTTCTCATTCCTTCCACAGCCAATAAATCTGCAGACATGATCTTTCCCTACAAAATGTAAATTCCATGCTCAATCAGAATGCAGTTAGCTTGCCACTATCTTCTTATTAGAAGTGTTTTTCAGATTCTTCCAAAATCTCTGTGATTTCTAAGTTCAAAGCTCAAGGGATCACACACACAAAAAAACCCTAAAAGCCTCAGACATCCAGGATTTCTTTGGCTTCCTAAATCATTCCATGTAGTTCGTACACAGTACTCTGTTCTGAGCTTCTTTTTCTGCCTCATTTTTATCTTGCTTTCTGAGAATGAGCTATTTGCCTTAATTATTATCTTCTGAAAAAGCACCTGCCAATTCCACCTGGTTCTATCCAAGCTATTTTTACCGAAAGAATTTTAAGCTATTTCAGTGGTCGCTGGAATCACATCCTTATTGTTGGGAGATCAAAATCAGTATCTGGTTTAATCAAGCAAAGGAGAACTCATGGGAAATAGCTACCAAAATTATAAATTTTGACTACTGATTATTTCGATTTTAACCAAACAGTTTCATACCTAAGTGAGTCCCCTTGCTAGCTCAACCTCTACTGAAAATCCTCACAAATCACTGTCAGAACTTTCATTTAGAAATCTATTTTCCTGGCTTTTTCTGGGTAATTATGTACTCTGAACTGTGCTTAAGCAGCCTCAAGTGTTTCAGCTCATTTGAATTTAGATAAAAAAGACTGTAAAAGGTAGCCTGAATACATAATATCTTTTTATAGTAATTCTTAGTGAACATACTTCAGTTGAACCTGTACTTGGACTTACAATTAGTCTTGCTGCCTTTTTTTTTTTTTGCTCTGAATTAAAAACTTTTGCCTTTGCCACCTCCCCGTTACCCCAACTATCAGGCTTCCTCCAATCAGCAAGGTTGGACTGTTATTGATTTCCATAGCAATGCCCTCCTCTTAGTTAGAAAGGGTTATTTGATGATTTCCAGAGGGCCTCTACTGTGGCATGATAGCATGCCCTACCTTCACCAATCCTTGAAGGCTGATACAGGAAAATTCTCTTCCAGGAAAGACAATTCCCTGTGACTCTGGACATACAGAATCAACAGAGAATCTGCTTCTCTAAGCCTGTGCTATAGAGACATCTGCACTACCCTCATCTCACTAATACTGTATAAAAACCCATAGGGCAAATAGGACATGTACCACAATTTTATACCTCCATGCTGCTTGCAGACACTAATCTTGTTACAATGTAAATATTGCAGATTCTACATAGCAGCAATTAAAATCTGTCAGATGATGGATGACCTGTGCCTCAGACCAACCTTAATATTTAACTTCTTAGTTAAGAGTATTTAGTATTGTGATAGATTTCTGAGAATGAGCCATATATTAACTTTTAGGTTTCCCCGTTTTTAATTAATATCTTTGCCCCTTTTTATAGGTCTTTTTTAAAGATTTGTGTGGTGTTTGTGTGTATGTGTATAAACTTGTTAAAACATTTTTTAACCCTGTGTATTTTACATTGTTCAGTGTTTAAAATTACTGTTTGTATCCCACTCTTCTTTTGCTGGTTATAACTATAATAAAGATTGGATTATATCTGATTACTTTTTTCTTTTTTCTCATTCTCATATTTTCAAATAGCATGCCAGTCCATAAGAAAGCCAGGCATAGTAACTGAGTCACTTACTCTTCTGTACATACATAAATATTTATTTACCCATATGCACAACTAGCATATAACTTCAACTTTATTGAAGTGTAAGGACAAATGTTTATTTAAGGTAGTAATTCTTCACCAGTTGAAATTCTGAATGAGATTTGTCCTAACTGTTCTCCAAATATTGCCCAGGCTGGTAAAATATATGACCATAAATCTAGTATTTGTAGATCACGTTTCTGGAATGAAGAACAAAATATAAGTTCCTGGCCATCTGCATATTTGCAGAATATAACATATACACTAGTATTATGTTTTATGTTCTTGATATTATAACATTTGCTGCAGTAACAAAAGCACTCCCTTCAGACTAAACTGGAACATGTAATACTCTTGGAAGTGCAGGAGGAAATATTAGTAGTGCATCTCCATAACGTATCTTACTTTGACATGGGATCCAATTATCGGGGCTGTGGAATTTTCATCAGAAAATTCTATTTTTTCCCGACAAGCTACAATTAATGTAACTCTTTGTAGAAAAACTGTATTAACATCACATAGTGACATTGCAACATATGGATGTCACTGAAAAGAAGGGGCGTTGTCTTACCTGAACGCCTTTTCTCAGCACGGAGATGGAGGATCCACCCATGGGTAGTAGACTGTATTCCTGCCCAATCAGATTAAGTCAGCCAAAGTTGCCACGCCCGTCCTGGACCCTAGAATCCAGTCTTGACGCGAGCGAAGCCATTGACTGACATAGGACGTACTGGCTCAGAAACTAAGCT
>NW_015386771.1:126734-149326 GCF_001527695.2 Protobothrops mucrosquamatus | reverse complement strand
AAAAGGTGGAGGATTCACCCAAAGTCCAGACTATACCTGCCTAAGAGCCAGAGTTACACGTCCGTCCATGGGCAAGATTAAGTCAAGACTGGGTTCTAGGGTCCAGGACGGGCGTGGCAACTTTGGCTGACTTAATCTGATTGGGCAGGAATACAGTCTACTACCCATGGGTGGATCCTCCATCTCCAGTGCTGGAGAAATACTGGTTCTCAAACAGAGCTGTATTTTACATTTAAATACAGTATGTTGTCATGTTTTAACACAAAACAAGATAACAGTGCAATCAAACTCTATAAACCTCTGTATACTTTCAGAATAATTTTATCTGCTACCTTGTAGTTTTTTTAGAACAGCCACCTCCATCTTGAGGACTTGCTTTGGTTGCTGAGCTGACTCAACCTTCAGAGCTACATTCTCCCGAGTTAAAAGATCCATTGCTTCATAAATCTCCCCAAAGCCACCACCACCAATCTTCTTCAACTAAATGGGACACAAATCATCACAACATTTAGCAATTAGAGAGATTTCACACCTTACCTAGAAACTTTTGAAAAAAAAAATACCAAGTCATGCAACTTTGTATGACTGTCTCAGATATAACTAAAAAGTGTATTTAAAGACACAAACACAAAACCAAATAGCTGGTCTCTTAAGAATAATATGTGTAATAATAGACTTTACCAAATATGAACTGCTAAAATCCAAGAAAGATATTAAGTGGCAGTAGATACAGAAAATTCAATAAAATTAAATATATATTTAATAAATCATTAACACTCTTACCCTTTGCTATCAAGGCAACTTGCGTTAAAAGTAAAAGCAACCAGAATACAAAAGATATAAAAATGAAATAATATTATGGGGTGGTATATAAAAACAGTTTCACCTATCTTGCATAAGTCATCACTTGAAAGGACAAAACATCATGGCCCATAGCCTGTTCGAAATCCAAGTGTTCAATGCCTTTCTAAATCAAAGCAGGGATAGGACTTAACAAACCTCTGGTAGAACTGTATTTCAGACAGCAGGAATGAAGAAGGATGTCTCTAGGACCCCATAAGATTGGTGTATGCTTATTGTGTTAGATCTTATGGGGCAACCAGAAAGGCAATCCCATAGATAACCAGACCTCAAGCTATCTTATACCTTACAGATGTCAATTAGCAATTTGTATTAGTAACCAGCTCAGAAAATATAGGTGTCACATGGGTATACTGAGGTGTGCCCATAACTACTTGTAAAGTTGCATTCTCTATCAGATTCTGACTGATCAAGAGCAGCCCCATCTATAGTGCACCCAGGTGGCAGGTAACTAAGGCATAAGATACCATGAGCAGGCCCTGCTGATAGAGGAGAAGGGTACAATTGGTACATTTTTTTATTTGAAAGGCATCTTGGCTATTGATACCATTTGTTCTTCCAAGAAAAGCCATCAGTCCCAGTTGCACACCAGTTCTGCCTCAGAAATGCTACATAATGGAGAACTAAAAATGGAAAATTCCAGGCATACCTGATCCCAAGTCATTCATTTTTATTAGAATTGAAACTAAATTGATTCCTCCTCATCGAGTTGCTAACAGCCTCCAGACACTGAGACATCATTTCCACAATCAATCAGATGGGGCTCCAGATATACAATTGGTAATCATCTAGCAAAGTGATGATACCTGAATCCTTGTTATCAAATTAGTTCCCCAAGCAATCTCATCAGATATTAAATAGATGAGGAAAGAGCACTGACCCTTGGGGAATAAGTATCAACCTCCCCTTCCCCTCCTTTGCCTAACACTGATACCAACTTCAGAGAATGCAAATTAGTGTCTCCTTCTCTCAAAGTCCAGAAGAATACCACAACTGATGGTAAGGGTCATTAAGAGGTCAAGCAGGTCCAGGAGAGTGGTACCATCTCTGTCCCAGTCCCACAAGATATTATCCACAAATAAGAATAATGTTTTCTCAGCATTATATCCTGGCATGAAACTTTTTACTGAAAAGGGCCAAGATAATCTATTTCTTGCAGATCTTTGCTCAAAAGGAGAAGTGGAAAAATTGCCCAATAACATCAGATTCAGTAAATATTTTTTAAGGGGAGAGCACATCATCACCTTTTTCAGGCAGGAAGAATCCCGTTATTCAAGGAAGAAATCACCCCCACTTAGTTCCCACTACAAGATTTCCTCCAAATGGCCTTGACTGGGTAGAAGAGGCTTGGATCTAACTGAGAGCTAAAAGCCCTGAAAATTCCCTCTGCTTTCTTAAGTTTCACAAGTGCAAACTACTCCCCGTTAATGGATGAAAAAATTGCCCCAGTGATCTCAGTTAGGAGTCTGCTTTAGAAAAGATCTGAGGGATTATATTCATCAAGGGCCTAGCATATCCTTGCAAAGTACTATGCATTAGCCTTTAGGATACAGTATTCCTTTCACCATGGAAATGAACAATTTAAACATGCTAATCATAAACACATCAAAGAAATGATGGAACTCCAAGACAAAAGAATTTGGATGCAAGATTCATTCTTCAAAAATAGTGAGTCTTCTTTTAAACAGAGTGAGAGTAGCCCCTAGAGGTTTTTATGGAAAACTTCTTGTTCGAACTTTTTTTCATTATCATCTGAATGAGATCTGGAAATAAAATCTAGGTAATAGAGGGATTTTCACTCTTATTCAAAATTGAGAATTATATTAATATTTTATAATTAATTATATTAATTATAAAAATTCTGCAAGATAGAATTTTGCAGTTCTCTCAACAATCATCTTCGTAAAATATACTAGAATGAGGATTTTTTCCTGACCTGCTTCTGTAGATAATTAACAAACATAAGAATTCAGTGAGGAAAGAGCTTTTCTTCTTTATCCAACAATTTTTGTTTGCTGCTAGATATAACAGATAGAAAGGGATTGTCTGGAAAAATACCTCTATGTGGTCTGTAAGAGTAAATGTCTGCTTAATAACACATAATCAAATAATCAAAACCAGATTTATATATTTTCTCGTGGGAATCAGAAAAAATGAATAGAATGAATAAATAATAAATATAATTTTAATTGCAGTTCTTCCTAACCAAAGGATAAATGTCTATTACATTGTAGAATATGCCTCTGAAGTTCACAGTTTTCTTTTAGTTTTGTTTTTTTAATCTTTGAAAATGTTTGTTTCTATATTTTTATATTAATAATTAGGCATTTTGCTATTTTTCTAAGCACTTTTTGGAGTATAAAATGTTTCGGTATGACATTGTTTATTCCATTTTCCTTCAGCTGTGAAAATGCATATAGTTTTTATATGTATTTGTTACCTTTACTGTTTCCTATTTTAAGGTCTTAAATAAGTCTCTAACAGGGGAAAGATTTCTTAAAATTAGTTTAACTTAAAATCTGGTTATTTTTTATTTATTTTTTAATTGATGAGATTCCTTATTTATTTTTTATCTGATGAGATTCCTTATCAAAGGGATGGGCCAATCTTCCAAAGGAAGTGAAATTGTAATAATGTGGGATTTGATTTAACCTTGGCTCTTTCAGGAAATTCTTAACTTGTTTTGATGCCAACTTACTCCTTCAGGGAATGGATGAAGGCAGAAAAGGATCATCTTCTTTGAATTGATAATAAGTAAAAGAGAAGTGTTAAAAATAGAAATACTAGGATTCTTGATTTCAAAGAAAACTAAAGCTGACTGCAATCAAACATATATCTGTGATTTTTATATAAAAAGAGATTTTAAATAATTAAATTATTTGAAAAAGTTCAACATGAGCTGGAATTCCTAAAAAAACAAGATTGCAAAAAATTCCAATGAGAAAAAAAAGTACATTAGAATAAATCAGTACCTATAAAGTTAGTGAAGATCTAAATACCAAAAATGCTCAGAAGCGCAGTAGAAAGGTAGGTGATCTAATATGCAGAGAATTTGAAGTAGTGGCAATTTTGTCAGAAAAACTAGATGTTCAGAAAGAGCCAAGGATCAAAAATACTAGGAACACCAAAAGAAACTACTTCAAGTTGTTATAATAAAAGGAAGAGATTATAAATTACAAAATTCCCTTCAAATGGAATTGGATGCAGAAATTACTTCATTTTAATTTCATATATATTAAACAATGTCTGTGTTTTTTTTAAAAAATTGTATGCTACAATGGGTGGCAGAGATGCAACTATGACCAAAGATTCTTGGGACAATTATTAGACACTGGACTCCACACCAAGGTAAACAGACAACTAAATACAAGTCCATAGCAAATAATTCCACAGAAGAATTAATCCAGGATTAAACCTGTACATGGAAAACAAAACTTGCCATTTTAAATAAGCTGAAAATGTTTTGTACAATGACCACAGTTTAGTTTAGTTATCTTGTGTATCTCCTTAACCTAACCGCACTGCACCGTTTATTGGTTTTTTTAATTATTGCAAGTTTAGTTTTCATTTGCCCAGACCGAGATAGTTAATAAATATGTAAGTACAGTTTATATCTATCTATACGTGCAAGATCAGAAAATGTTTCTTATTAAACTAAGTATCTTTACACAGCAGTTCCAATTTTGCAGCAAGTAGTAGTTGTCACACATCAAAAAAGAAAGACTTGACTGCTTTTTACTTCTAAGTATTAGATACAACCCATAAATGCAACAGAGGCATCTAATAAAGCATCGTGCATTGCCAACCTAAGAATAATCACTGTGACCTAAAATAGATTGAGATTTGTTGCATCTTACATTCATACTCATTCTTTATAGTAAATATGGTAAAAATGACTAGGGTGCAATGACAAACTATGAGTGGCAAAATCAGAAATACAGCTAAAATGTTTAGGTTTCCTACAAAATGAAATAATTTTGAGTTATTGATTAGAAAATGCTTGTTTGGGAATATAGCAGGGGGAAATAACCACAGATGTAAAACCAGTTGAGAGACTTGTATACAGTAGATAGAACAAAGTATTTACTGATAGTTGCTGAGAGAGTACTTTCAGAATAGTAGCAAAAACTGTTCTAAAAAAATAAAAATGATATTCCCTAACCAGTTTTTTTTTAAATCTTTACCGTCAGCAATATGAGCATCAAATGCTTAGAAAGCGATTAGAAATTGAAGTGTCATCTTGTTAAATGAGAAGAACTAACAGCTCCATTTATCAAAGTACTGGCAGCCTACAGTATTTCAAAGATTTGACATTTGCATTAACTGATGTAAAAAAGAATTGTACTGTTTTGCTATGGAAACTACATGAATATTAAAAGGGAAAAATATCAGCCATAGTCCACCATGATAAAAAATTGTGCTTGGTCATGTCTCTAGAATTCCAGCTATGAAAATCAAGCAACATGCCAAAATGTTTTTGACAACAAATGAGAAGATTCTGTCCCTGCTGGTCTCTGCAGTTCCACCTTGCCAAATACTTACACAGTTCATAAGATGGTTTCCAGGAAATATGAAATATGTTAGCAAACTAAAGGGTGAGAAGAAACTACTATTTTACTTTACCAATATTCTACACGATCCACCTCACTTAAATGATTATTGGAGGAAATGACATGCAATAGCACCTACATAGTAACACACAAATCAAAGCTAGCTGGGTGACCTTGGCCCAGTCATTTTCTCTCAACCTGAGGAAAAAAGAGGCAATGGCAAACCACTTCTGAAAAACCTTGCCAAGAAAACTGTAGGAACTTGTCCAGGCAGTCTACAAGAACTGGAAAAGATTGAACAAAAGAAAAAAAAAATCCAGTATTTCTAGCCAGAAAGCTGCTAAGCGACCATAAATGTAAGAAAAATCGGTTTCTAGACTTGATACAAGACTTAGCAAGAGAAATGCCACAGAACTTCAGGCGTGAATATTAACTTGAATCTAGGTTTCCTAGATTTAAAGTAGTTACACACCCCTGAACACACAGCCTTCATCACTAATGCCTCTCTGCAGTCTTTTCTAGAAAAGTTAAAGGCAATTAGCAATTCTATCAAGACTAGAAGGTTGTTTTATTGGAGGAACAATATTTAATAGAGAAATAATATCTTGGCTAAATGCATAAATGCTACCATTCCTAAAGACAAAGAAGTCAAGGAAATATTTTTAAAGCAGGCATGTCAAACTGCCGGGCCCGCAGGCCGAAT
The DNA here is from genome assembly GCF_001527695.2 of Protobothrops mucrosquamatus. Classification (NCBI taxonomy): domain Eukaryota; kingdom Metazoa; phylum Chordata; class Lepidosauria; order Squamata; family Viperidae; genus Protobothrops; species Protobothrops mucrosquamatus. Next base: position 143,212 of record NW_015386771.1, on the reverse strand, counting down.
ACGTCATGCCGAAATGCGCTCACCCCATTGCCAGCAATGGGGGAAAAGTCACGATACGTCACGTGACGTCACATGACGTCGCGAGTTTGACATCCCTGTCTTAAATCTTCTAACTTTGAAATAATTTTTCTTGAGGAAAAAGAATATTATAAAGGGGAAGTACAAAAATCTGTAGTATTCTATTAAAAGTCAGGGAAGGCAAACAGACTGTTTGTGGGAACAGGGTTTTGGCAAAAATAAAGCTGACAAAATACAAAATTATTTATGGAAATAGAGATTTTTAAAAACTGCATCTGAAAGAACTAGGAAAAGTTCTCTGTAATAATACATGTGTAAAGTATTAAGGTCTGTATTTAAGGATGGTTGCAAGGGATGTGTAAAACAGGTAGTTCTCGACTTACAATCACAATTGAGCCCAAAATTTCTGTTAAGTGAGGTATATGTTAAGTGAGTTTTGCCCTATTTTATGACCTTTCTTGTCACAGTTGTTAAGTGAATCACTGCAGCTGATAAGTATGTAACCCGGTTAAGTAAATTTAGCTTTCCCATTGACTTTGCTTGTCAGAAGGTTGCAAAAGGTGGTCACTTGACCCTGGGACACTGCTAAGCGTCTGAATCATGTGAGGTTGGGGATGCTACAAAGGTCATAACTCTGAAAAATGGTCATAAGTCACTTTTTCATTACCACTGTAACTTTGAACGGTCACTAAACAATCTGTTGTAAGTCAAGGACTACCTGTACTTGGTGGATTTTCAGTGATCCAACTGTTTTGGAAATTAATGTGTAAGAAGATAAATAAAATCTGTTTATCCTTTGTGCTTTTAACAATCAAATTCACATATTTATAGAAACATAATAAATATAATAAACTGAGTATGTATCCTTCTTCTTAAAAGGGGATATTAGGCTATTTTGAGGCTGAGAGTAAATGTCTTATCATGTAAATGTATTTAAATTATCATATAATCACACTCCAGGATACACATCCAGAAGATTGAGCATACAGTGTGAATGTATTTCTTTTAATTAACTAAAACTAACTAGGACAATTAAGGCACCAGGTTAGAAAACAGGATACTGTGAGTTTTAATCCTGCTTTAAGGCATAAAACAAGATGGGGGTTCTTGGACTGGTCATTCTTTCTCAGGCCTGGGAAGAAGGCAGTTGCAAATTACTTCCAAAAACCTTGCCAAAGACATTATAGGGGCTAGTCCAGGTAGTTGCCAGGAATCAAAACTGAGACAAAGATACACAAACACAGACATAAAGAATAACATATTTCTAAAATTATAGTTAACTATTCAGAAGTTGCATAAGCATTGTATAATACCTTATCCAAAAGATAACCAATTTGGGATAATGAGTAGGCACTACAGGATGACGATTTGGAGGGCAATACAGTGAACATGCCATTGCTAAGTGATGGGTTTTAAACTGCAAAATAACTTAAATGACAACGGCCCAGAAAAGTCTCACTTGCCATCATAATGCAAGATGCAGGGTCATTGAGTGGGAAGTAGTGGGAATCCCAGATAAGGAATACAGAGATGCCAAGAGTGGGGGAGAGCTAGTTCACATATGCAAATTGAGAGGGGGGGTTGCTGCAGTACAGCATCTGAGGGAAGACAGGAACAGGTGTGTGCAAGCACAGGGAGGCCAAGGGAAGGAGGATACAGAAGTATGTGTGTGAAGGGAAGCCAAGGGAGAAGCACAACATGATGCATGTGAAGGGAAGCCCAGGGAAGGAGAGTGCAGGTATATGCAGTGAAGGGAGTCTGAGGGAAGGAAGGCCCAGGTCTGTGTGAATGTAGGGAGGCCAAAGGAGGGAAGGTGTGGTGCAGCACGCAGGAAGATCAGGGGTAATTTACCCTTATTGTATCCATACTTTCTTTTTTTTATTTCTATTTTCTGTTTTTCTCCTTTGCACCTTTCACTTTTTCTGTTCTTTTTTAGTTTATATTGCATTTTACTATTGTAATTAAAATCCTTAATTACACTGGCCTCTATGCACACTGCTTCATTGGGTCCAATATATTGGGAATACTTCCAGAAAAAAAAATAAAGAAATAAAAAGAAGACTTACATTTTCACTTGAAGATATCTGAACTATATCATTTTCACATGACCTCTCTGGACATTTTTATAGTAAGCTAACTAAAGACACTAAAGCACCATCTGCCCAATATACCATGGTTTATGGTTTGAGAAAATAAATGAATATTCCACCTGGCTACTTTCTACTATTCTACATAGTTTGCCACTGACTATCACGAGCTTCCTTTTCCTACATTGTCCGCAATCTTATGCCCACCACAAAAAGCCTATTAGTTTCAATAAGTTAACCATAGTTCTGAAATTATCCTGGCAATTAGATACCCAGTGATTTGTGTACCAATAATTTTCACAGAGAAATATAGCACTTAAACTGAACACCATGGAAAATGTTTTTAGAGATAGGATTACTAAGACAAAAGAAGGATAAAGAGGAAAGAAAGGGAAGATTAAAAAGTGCATACATAACACAGATTGGTAAGAAACTGCATCTTCATTAAATTATTGCAGGACACTACTGTCTTCTAAGCATACAATTTATAATAGCAAAGATACTATATTTAGCATTTCAGTCTTCTCCTGCAAAAATACTATGTTTAATTCAATATGACATTGGATAAATGAATACAACAAAAGCTGGTCTTGCTGACTCCCTGCCAAGTCCTTCATAGCAAGCATGAAAACCACATTAGCAATTGACCTCTTCAGTATTCTGAAGCTGCACAAATAGCAGCGAAGGAAAGCAAAGCAAATTTGGATACAATTACATTGCTGCAGATGAACTGGGAAAATGTCTCAAATATCTGCATCTTAAAATTGAGATTTTATATATAAATGGCATTAGCAGAGAGTGCACAGACCTATAGTATTAGTTGTTATACAGAAACAGTTTGTTATATAGAAACATATTAGGAATAATGTACAGAACTTAGTGGTTGGAAGGGAAATGATGAAATATGCTGAAATAGAATCTTGAGGAGGAGCAATCAATGGTACAACATTTTGTTGCTGGTCCCTCTTATAAAATGGGTAAATCAATGTTTTAAAGTAATTTGAAATAATGTAATTATCAGGCTGCAGCTATGTTTTACTGTACATAGCTGCAGCCTGATAATTTACAAGCAGCTGTAAATAGATAATGATAAAAAAAACCCACAAAGAATGCCCAGATAATGGAACAGCAACCTGAAAATAATTTCTGCACAAGCCCACTTTCCCCATTTTTCAATGGTGATACTATTATGTATGTCCTTTTTTTCTTCCATTCAACAGTGCCTGAGTCTCAGAGACTACCTGGACAAGTGCCTGCAGTGTTCTTGGCAACGTTTTTCAGAAGTGGTATGCCACTGACTCTTTCCTAGGGATGAGAGAAAATGGCTAGATTAAGATTACCTAGCTGGCTTTGTGCCTAAGGGTAGAATTCACCATCTCCTGGTTTCTGATGCCTTAACTACTACACTGCACTGGCTCTGTTAAGTATATATAGCGTACTTAATGCTACATTAAGGCTCAAGGTCACATGGTATCCCTAGGCCACACAGACTAATGGTACCAACTCCTGCTGATGTGAAGATTCACCTTTTTAGAATGTTTCAGAAAGAGGAATGGCATTGGCTCCGCCTAAGCTTTTGCACCCTAAGCTACTGCCCACTCAGCTTTAGCCTAAAGTCAGCCCTGAGTGCATACTATTCAGGCGTGAGAAAATAATCAGGCAAAGTAGAAAACATATAGCCATACAACAAAGAACTTAGTTGTATAAGTATAAAACAGCATCTTGAAATCTGCCACAAAATAGCAGGGAAAAGGTGCCTGCACATCAGATGATCTCCCAATTCTTTCTGTATATCTCCAGTTCTAGGGTGGAAGGGTTAATAAAATGTATCTATCTGCACCTACTAAAGCTCATCATTCAAAAGAACTTCATCCAGAATGTATTATAATAAAAACACCAGCTTACACTTTGTTCACATAATGTCTCATTAAAAACATCAGTGAAACCAGATACCCACATCATCTACATGCATCTTGTGCAGGAGTGAAAAATTCATGTAATGCTCTTTGGGAGGACAATAACCCTAGTGAACAAAATGATTATACAAAGTTAGCAGGGAACGTTACATTGAATAGGGATTGGATTTTCTGCCCCGCCTCCTACTCCTGAAGTTTTGCAAGTTTTTGATTGTTTATATTAATTATATTAATCTCTAATATACTATAGCTTTTATGAGTTTCCTGCTTCAAAACAATGGCAATCCGTGCTACTGGATTTTAACAATTCTGGTGAGATGGAGATTCCATGGGCTGCAAAGACAAATTTAGGGTACATGCAGCCGTCGGTCTTTAAGATTTGCTCACCTTGTATTGAAGACATTGTCTCTACCAGGGTAGCAGCTAATTCAGAGCACATTTCAAGTAACTGAAAAAAAATCCTTAGATGGGATTGGCAGGATAAAGATACAGGAATACACTCACCACTTTCCAACGGTCCTTTACCACATAGTTAGCTGGCAAAATGTCAACCTGTTCACCTCCTCCACTCATGTTTGGTTCGTCTTTGATAGCAGTCGCTAGGCACTGCATCTGCCAGCCAGAAAATAGTTTAGTAGCAGCTCCCAATTTAAATGAGCCATTTATCTAGAAAGAAGAGAAAATGGACACAAAAGGGAATGGGAAAACACAAAAGAGTTAATGCAGATTATAACAGGACAAATGGGTAGCAATCGGCAATAACATTAAAGAAGGTGCAAACTCACCTCAGGCTCGAGCACAGTTTGCTATAAGCCTGAATAGCTCAAGTAACTGCCCTCTTTAAAAATTCTTCATCTGTCCTCATGCACAAAGGAGCAGAAGCAACCATGCTGTGAGACGAGGCACAAAATTAAAAATAGTGGACAAGATACTGGCTTATACCATGCAGGATTTTCAGTGCTCAGGAACAGGAAAATTGAAAGCCAGCAACTCAGTAACTGAGTGGTAACAAGGCCAGAAACAATGCAAGAGCCATAACTAGCTTAATAATATGTATGATATTACAGAATTAACCAGAGAGATTGATACTTTAAAGTTTAAACAACACTTAGCTCAAGACTTTGCCAGATACCCCACACACAGCTGGATTCAAGAAGAGCCACAGAGTACTACAGATTGCCAAGATTAAAAAACATTATTTTCATGAGGCAACCAAACAGGGGAAATATATATATATAGAGAGAGAGAAAGATTCGGGATATTAGAATGTGATATGTAAGAGAGGCTTTCCCAAATTTATCCAGCAAGCTCTATAATTAAGTGGGAACATGAGCCTGGATCCCATCAAGTATTTTAATCATTATAATTGCATTACTTTTCACTCTATCTTTTAATTATTGTTTATAGTATATTATCTATTAATATAACCACATATATTTGGATTATCAAAAAGACACTGTCAATGAATAAATAAGAAAATAGGCTTGCAATGCTGTTTTCCATTCTTAAAATTCACGTTAACAGGTAATATATCTAAAGAGGACTACGACTGCAGGAAATTAAACAGATAATACATGTAAATGTAAAGAACATTAGAACTGCAACATTTTCACTCTAAATTATTCCTTACAGCATGGTGATATTATACTGTCTCATCTGTTTCTTCCTCTATTACATATGTAACTGCATTCAAGAATATTATAAACTTTTGCTGTTTTAAAAAAAAACCAAATAAAGCTAAACTGCATATGCAAAAGAGAAATTATAATTGCTCTCTTCTGATTGTTGCAATTCTCATGCTAATCATAATGTGTGGAAGAGTGTACCATAAAATGCTTTGTCAGCAATGGATAGCCGCTGAATATAACTGGATAAATTTGCAAGAATTGTTAGTTTCAAAACTTAAAACTTGTTTTTCAATTGGAAAATGAAATATCTTCTAACATATGTGCAGACTCTTTTAGCATGTGGGATTCCCCATTCTTCCAGTGTGGCAGTTAATTCATCAAAAGTAATAGGGAAACTATCATTAGAATGGCAGAAGCGCACATTTCTCCTACGCCTGCTTCTTCTTGAATTGAGATGATAATCCAGAAAACAAGAATATACCAATTCAATCAAATGTGTTCATATTCTTTGGCATGGATGGCTTAAAATTAACAGGTTGATTTTTTTATTTTAAAAATTCAGAGCAACTAGACATAATACGTTTGAAAATAAGTTAACTGAAGAAAGTTAAAACTTTTTACTGTAAACATGCTTTCTGAATTGTTAAAAGAAACTCATGAACAATTAAGAATAGTAATTATTTTCCATAAATAGAGAGAAGTAGGCCTATGCTCCATTTAACTTTCTTTTCAAAGTGTAATTGTGTATTATCTTCTGCACAGGATTGGAAGAAGGGATGAATAAGATGCTAGTTACTAATAATGGTGATGGGAACCAGTTCTCCAACTGTTCATCTTTTCATTAAAATTGCATATTAATTCATGTAGCAGCCATGTTGCTTTGTTTGAATTTGTTTTGTTGTTTTTACATAGTTTTGTGAACCAATGAACTCCAAAATAATCAGTCTATGAAGCCGAATTGTATTAAGTATGTTATCCTAGTTTGCTCATCAAACAAGTTAAAATGCAATTATTGCCTAAAACACAAATTTTTGAAATCTTCAGATTATTATAATATGTTCCCACAGGACTGCCCTTAATAAATTTTTGGACATATGTGCAACTTGTGCAGAATTCTACAGGTAGCTAATAACAATCAGAGTTTGGGAAATGGCAATTTGGGGACTAAAATTCTCCTACTCACAGTATTGAATTTTCCATCACCAATAACCCAGCAGCCATCTTTTTTTCTATAATACGTTTCATAGAAAAACATACAGTAGTAACAAACAACTTACTGGGGTGCCAAAGCTCTATTAAAGTCTACGCTCCAAAAGATAGCAAAGCACCAAAAAGCTATTTTGCAGCTGACAATTGGAAATGTGAAACTAAAAAGGGAGGGGAGGAATGAATCATCCTTATAGAAAGCACTGCCATCAGGAATTTGGCAGAGACTTGTTTATAGAGCATTTTACACCTGTATTGTTTTATTCTACAATAGCTGCCTACCCAATTATTCCAAATGCTGGTTACTACTTTAAACTCTAATCAACATGGTATAATTTTCTTCTGCACATAATATGGTAATCACTCTATCAAGCATCTGAAGTGCATCTCTGTAAGATCACATTTACACAGCGTAATGTGTAGTGGTAGAGGCATTATGATCTTGTTTTTTCTAGTAGGAACATCGGTGCTACCGAATCTTCTCCAAGGAAGCCCAACTAATTTTAATCCTGAATATGTTCCAAGACTAAACCAAACTAAAGTTTTAAGAAAAGAACAAAATAAAAAGAGGTAGAAATGTTCTGGTTGTATACCACCCAACTCCCAATGATGATGCCTTGATAGTTTCCCAATTAATTATTAACTAAGTTTGAATACTTCAGCTTCTCAGCCCAAATAAGATCAGCTTCGTGGTATCCGTAGCAGAACATCCAGATTCAGCCAGTTTCATTCCATACAGCATTAACTTTGTGAACTCTCAAGCTTCCTCCTTCCATTATATATTCAAGATGGACAGTATTTAATATTTATTTGCTACATATATGTAGGGGTGTGGGTCTATACATATGTTGTTCATAGTATGTTTAGGTGTGTGTCATGTATGTGTTTCACTTGATAGCGGGCAACTAAATTTCATTTTTGATGTGTGCCGTTGTGCCCACAGTAAAAAAATGACAATAAAGGTTATCTTATCTTATCAAATGCTGCTCCTATGAAACTTAAAAAGAAAAAAAGACCCTTTGGAAATAGCCAATTTCTCTTCTTTTCTGCTTTTCTAATAGCACTATTCTAATAATAATAATAATAATAATAATAATAATAATAATAATAATAATAATAATAATAATAATAGTAAAGTTGGAAGGGGCCTTGAAGGTCATCTAGTCCAACCCCCTGCTCAGGCAGGAAACCCTATACCATTTCGGACAAATGGCTGTCCAGTCTCTTCTTAAAAACTTCCAGTGTTGGAGCATTCACCGTTTCTGGAGGCAGGTTGTTCCACTGGTTAATTGTTCTAACATTCAGGAAGTTTCTCCTTAGTTCTAGATTGCTTCTCTCCTTGATTAGTTTCCACCCGTTGCTTCTTGTCCTGCCTCCAGGCGCTTTGGAAAATAGCTTGACTCCCTCTTCTTTATGGCAACCCCTGAGATATTATTTTTAATTATCATGACTCCTTTTCTATAATATTTTTATACCATTTTTGCTTTGTTATTGCTGAACTGAGTTTAATACTTGTAGTTTGTTGTTTCTTAAAATGATTTTGATAACTTTTGTTTTACTTGAAAAGCAGAATAAGAAATATTTTTATTCCCAACATAAAAGATACTTGTAAAACCAAAGTAGTTGCATTCAATTCTGTTTCCCATTGACAAAAAGGGTTAGTAAGCCAACACTAAGAAAATAAAAAAAAATGTCAAGGCTCGACACTGACGGGAGGGGGTGTGGGATACGCACAGCAGCCAGCAACCAGCCCAGTGGCAACAGCCTTTCCCTCTGTACCTGTACCTGGAATGGCTAAGCATGGTGGCGTGGTCGTCGTCCCTGCGGCTACACCGCCAAACAAACAGCCGTATGGCTGTTCGCACCGCCGAACAGCAGTTTTGAAGTTCTTTTTTTTTTAAAAAAATCTCTTTACTGGTTCTGTTGCTTTATGCATTAACTAAACATCCACATAACAAAATCATTCATGAAACTAAGCTGCAACATGCACTGCACACCTTAGGAGATTCATAAGAAAAATTACACAATGGCCTGGTTAATATCTCATTCTAAACAATAATGTGATTTGATTGTTTTGGGTTTAGCTTGATGTGTAAACAGATACTTCATATTCTATATGCAAATTAGACCAGCACACATTGGTCAATAAAATAGTTACAAATCCTGACTTAGCATTATGCATTTACCAGGCCAAAGTGTTTACTAAACTCTCTCTTTCACACACCCTCACACACAAACATACATATCGGGCCTGGCTTGGGCCAACCAAATCTTAGAAGCAATTTGATATCAGCATCTTCAGGCTGTTCAAGAACGTAATCATGTTTTAAAAGATAAGTCTTTGTACTATTTTTGTCCGTTGAACTAAAGTATGAAGCAGTATGCTCTTTTTCTTAGCTCAGTAACATCTAGCAAGTTATCACATTATCCCTTTAGGCTATAGGAATGTCAGTTTAATCCTTGAGTCTAATACACTCTTTGAAATCTCCAGCAAAGTTTCCAGCCTTACCAATCTCCAACAATTCAGGACCAAGAATTCCAATACACTTGGATAAGGTAAAATGCTGAATTGCCAATGGACTAATGCATAATGTAGCATATTCTCTTTAATTTTCTATATTCTTGGTGCATTCTTATAATAAACACAGCTAGCCATATCAAAGATTGGATGTGGATACTTATTTACCCAGCTCAGCATTTCAAGCACCCCAGCAAGCACCTGCCATTTCAAAAGCTAAACTTGCAGATTGAAAAAGATTTCTTGCATTCAAGAAGAAAAGTAGGCAAACATTGAGAAGAGAATTTGGACAATGAGCCTTTTAAAACCTTTCTCTCAACACACTAATCCTAGATTTCCATAACTTAGATATATAGATTTAATCCCAAAATACTTTCAGCTGATAGAGGTGATGGAAGTTAGACATCAGAAAACTGGTATTCATTTAGCTGAGGTAAAATTAACTTTTAGGTAACCAGTTATGGCCTCTGACATCTGCTAGCTAGAAAATGCAGTCCCATTTGACTTTTCCTTTTCTATATTAGAACACAGTCTGGGAAATTTCAGTATAATTTTTCTATTTTTATTGCAACTTCTTCTGTTGATTTGCTTGTCTATATTCATGGGATGTCAAAAGAATTTCTGTACCCGGCATCAGCTAATGTATTACACAAAGCCAAAACATTGAAGTATTAGAACTGTTTGCTTTTCTGGTATCTTAGTGAGAAAGCTAATACCATTGTTGATTATCAGTAACAGCTGCTTCTTTAGGGACTAAATTGGAACACTATATACAATAGAAATAATTAGGTTAAAACAGGCAGTTGAATAGAACAGGCAGGAAAAAAAGTTGAGATTAAAAAAACCTCCAGAGAGTATTATTTTCAATACAGCAATCAGCTGATGCCCCCTACATGGAGGACAGCTAAACAAATGCAGGTTATAACCCTGTTTTATATAATTAGTAGCTCTCTGTCAAGTCACGCTGTAATTCAAATTCAAGTGCTGCATAAATCACTTAATTATAAACTCAGAACAATTAAGGCTAGAAAAATTGTTCCATACTGTACCTTTAGGATAAAAGCTTTAAATATGGAGTCTAGGTTTTTCCCCACTATATCTTTAGGATAAAAGATTTAAATATGGAATCTAGAGTGTTCAACACTATGTTAAGACTCAGTCAGATGAAGTCTGCTGTAGCCAAAATATAGACAGTAACATCCAAAATCTCTTCAGAATGCTCTGTTGCCTCCATTCATCAAACAAAAGCTACAGAAAACTCTCTCACCATCTTACTAAAGGTCCTGTGAAACACTTTAAAGTGCTTTGTGCTGGAGAACTGCAGTATCCCAGGTTATTTCAGGATACATCCTCACCTCAGGAAGCCTATGAATTAGAATAAGCAATATTTATTCAAATTGTTGGAAACCATGATTCTACCACTATCACAGATTGTTTACCATACCTGTTATTTGACCATTTAAAAGGAGTGTAATACTCATATACGTTTATTTAAATTTGTTTGGACCAAGTATTAGTTCTTAAAGTATGTAATAATTAATACAAATCTTATAGAACTATTTGTAAAGCAGCATGCTGAATAGATTTTGATAAGATTTATTCTCTCTCAAATATAGGAACAAATAGTAGAAGGTTGCAATAATCTAAGCCAAGAGTCTAGCCTTTGTGCATCCTCCCAAAATGCAAAGCAATGCTTTCTCTAATTGCACAGAATATAAAAGAAAAAGACAGAGAGGGTTTAAGGAAAACTAAAATATTCTGAAAGCTTCTGAAGATGAGGATTAAAAAAAGAAAACCAACTACAATTCCAGCAATCATCATGACTTTTCACTGACACACACACAAACACACACATTGCAGGACAAATTTCACATTTTCATGCTAGCCTTCTTTAGACATAGCAGCATATTTTTATTCAAGTTTTCTTTATATGGTAAGCTGAATGGTAAACTGAATGGAACCTGGGTGGTCTTAAAGCCAAATGAAGGTTTGAAATCAAATGGTCTCAGTCTAAATCCAAACTACCTCAGGAATCAGCAATCTTTTCAGTATCAGGCACATTATGTAATAGCGGGGAGCACATACAAGTATAATTTTAAACTGGGTCAAAATCTAATCCTTGCATCCATATACACACACCTTTTCCTCAAGAGATGCCATCTACAGATGCTGCAGCTCTTTGGCCGTTGCCACATTGCCAAATCTCATGTAAGCTACCATATTGTATTATCAACATGAAATACATTAAAATTATCATTTGGCATCAACACAGAACAATTACATTTTCTGTCCTTATTATTACTATGTTTTTTGACTTACACATTATTTTAAAGGTTACAAGAACAAATATAACCAGCGGAAAAAACCTCCCCCTAAAGCTGACAACAAAATGTTTAACACTAATAAAATATTTCAAATATTAACATCAAGTCCTACAAGCAGGAGGAGAGCAGCAAGTAAAGATCTTGAAATCTTGATCTCGAAATATTTATTTCTCAAGTAAGCATTTGAAAAATAAGGATCTCTCAAAATTCCAATGAAATAACATTCTGATCAAATAACAGCTATGGTTCCTACCTCTGCTGTTTGGCCTCCTGTCCTCTGGGATGTCTAATTCTCATTGAACTCAGGAAAGACTTTCCCCTTAGAAATTTCTTACATCGCAGGATTCAAGCTCTGGGAAAAATGCAAAATTCACAGATCAGGAAAACAACTTTAGCCTTTATAAACTTGGAATATTATAGTCCATCAATAGTTCAAATAGTACCATCATCATTAGCTCTGATGTGTCATATCACATATTGAAATACATCTGTTTTTACATACATAAAAAGTATTGAAGATACTGTATCTCCAGTATTAAGAAACACTGTTTTTTGCTATTTTCCTAATATCAACATTTTACTTTGGGGATGTCATGAATTTCCCAATAAACTACTAAAATATTAACTAGAGCTGATTATCAAGAGATACATTGTATTTATTTAGTGAATTTATATCCACTGTAACATATAAGCGTCCTGGCAGGACGCAAAGAAGAACTGAGGAACAGTCTAGATTTAAAGAGGAAAAAATTATTGAGAGTATTCAGGGCATTCACACAGCGCCTGTCAACAATTCCTAAAAAATTTGCATCATTTCAAGAAATCACAAGATTGCTGCAACACAGAAAAAGATCTGTTCAGTTTTAAGGAGGTGCTACCTAATGCAACATGTACACTCTCACTCCCTTGAAATCAGCTTTCCCTCTTCAGTTCTGCCTACCTGCACAGTGCTACAAAGAAATAGTATAGAATCCTTGCATCTCCTTTCCCCAAAGCATTTATAGCTGTTCCCAAGCAACATTTTATTTGGCAAATGCTGAATCATACATAGGAATTCATGAGAGCTCCTCATGAAACATCTGTGAATAATTCTCCCAAAACCCTTCTGAAACATTTTGGATAAAATATTTTATTTTAGAATGAGAAATTAAATATTTAAGGCAAGGTAAATTCCATATTGCAAATTCATTGGAGAAGGCAATAATGTAAGGAATGGTTAGTGGACAAAGAAGGGGCAAGCAAAGAACATGCTGACTTGATAACATCAAATCTGATACAACGCTGAACATTCAACAATTAAAAAAAGCTGTGCTTGACAGGGTAGCATGGAGAGCACTTGCCTATAAAGTCACCCAGAATCAGACACTACTAAATGGTTAAAACAACAACAAATAATTCCATATAGTCATCAGGAATTGGATCCAACTCAGTGGAATATGTTGATTCCAGAATTTAGGGAAACAGATTTGATTAGGTCCCAATGGACTTAATCTTACAGGCTGGAATTACAAGAATGAGTATGACCTCTTAAGCACATCTTTGTTAACCTGCTTGTCTGTGAAACAATGTCAATCTGGCATTGGGAAGGGCCAAGGAGAAAAGATAATTCGGTCCTGAGAAAGTGTACACTAGCATGAGGAAGAAATTCAAAATAGCTCTGCCTTGATTTTGTTTGGTATAAGGTGGGGCAGACAGACACTCTGACAAGTTTTTATTACTAATGTCAGCTCTTTGAGGTAGGCCAAGGCCAAGAAAGAGAAGCAGCATGAATTCCAAAAATATTCTTTATTACTGTAGGGTAAAGTAACAGAATTTTGAAATTCATAACTAGGATTTTCCATCTTTTAGCTGCTACAAATAACCACTGTGACATTTCTGGAAGTAGTATTGAAAAGGGGATGCTTGCCTTCCTAATGCATCCCACATAAATTTGCTATGAGCTTTATATAAAGAAAGAAATATAACATATTCCCTCCTGCATCTAACTGCAACTTTAAGAGAAACAGGCTGTGAAGCTGGCATTTCTATAAACAATGTAAACTGACCATTTCCACCATCACTTCCATACATTTCCAAAACCTGCTAATCAATTTGTTTTGTTTTATAAAAATATTTTGTCTATTTGACCAAAGGTCATAAAATACAATTTTTCTGGATAGTCATGGACAAATAATTCATTGAGGGCTATTAAGAGCAGGATCAGAACTCATTAAGAACTGGTAATCCAAGAAATGAAAAATATTAGTGAAAAGCACAGTTGTTTTTATCTAATAACTTGATTTTCTCCACAGATAAATTTTAAGTGAAATTAAATATCACTTTTCAATCAAATCTATCACTGAGACAATCAGTGAGAGAAAATCAGAAGGAAATTCTGTAAACTATGAAATCCTGCCCTGATATTAATGAATGTAAACCTCAATAAGATTAGCAATCTATTCCTATTCATGTATATTACTCTTTCAATTCAGTAAAAATTACCTATCTCAACTAAGATAGGATATCAGGTTTGTTGAAAGTCACCAAGAAAAGAATCTGTGCAAGGATACATTCTAGAACATGCTGAAATATTCTTGAACTAGATTCAAGCCTGCAAAAATAGTGGGACCATTGTAATAAAACAGTTCACAGTTCTTAGTGCTTAGTCCAAAGCACTCCTTCCAGATCATTTTCAAAGTGTGCACTGCCTTACGGTATGCCACTTCAAAATGCTTCTGTAGTAAGAAGGATAAAATGTATTATAAATGAATAAAATATTTCAGCTGCAATCACTTAAGTAGTGTTGCAGTGTGGGAAAGGAAGGTATTCTACCTCGAATACCATTAATTAAAGGATCAAAGAGGGCAGCTTTCTTGCCAGGAAAAAAGAAAGAAATGCACAGAAAAGCGTCCTATGCCAGCAAAGTGGTTGTTTCAATGTGCTATCATTGCAGTATTCACAAGTAGGTTTTGCTTTGTGGAGGAACACTGAAGGAGTTTCATCAAATGCACAAAGTGAAGTGCTTCTTCAAGCCTCTACACAGGCTACTGTTACTATATTTATATCTCTGAATACAGCTTTGAATTGATGGGGCTGTTTCCAGAAGCAGTGACAAGATCATAACACCCATCCTGAATCAGACCAAGACCTTATCTAGTGCAGGATTCTGCTTTCCAGAGTGACTGACTAAATGTTAACAGAAGCCCACACAATAGCATCTTTCTGCTCATATGCTTTGGAAACTGTTATCAAGCGGTTGTTTCTGAACTAGTGGCAATGTTTAGTCATCATAATTTCTAGCCACTGATAGTCTCATTCTCCCTCTCTCATCTAGTCAACTCTTCATCAAGTCTCATCTATTTCCTTTAAGAAGCGTATCATTCATATGCCATTGTCTTCCTTTGAAGGGGAAAAGCAAGATATATAGATCATGATGACAAAAAACAATCCTGCCAATGCTGCTACATCAGAAAGCATACTCCTTCTTGGATAAGGCAAGTAAGTCAGGAGAAAGATCTTCCCTGTTGACATGTCAGCTCTCAATGGCTTCCAGATTTAATCCAGTCCTCCAACCAGGTCAATTACTGTATCTCTTTAGTATACTTAGCTACTATGGTTATCAGTTAACAAGGTGTTTCTCCAAAAATGCTAATTCTCTGCCCATAAATTAAAAGTTTAATATAATCAGATTAAAAAAATACACATAATTTAACTTGGTTAGTAAAAGCAGTAAAAATTACAAAAACTGAGAAATTAATTCTTAGGAAAGGAAGTATGTCTATGTTCCTAAAACATGAGAAAACATATGTCACCACCTAGGATTATATATAAATTTTGGTGGCTGATTTAATATTAGAAATAATAAAAATTAAAATATTACCAATAAACTTTTGGATAAAAACTAGAGTATTTCATTCGATCAGCTGGCTCCATGATACCCTACATTTTATTATATTGGCCAACCTTTTTTAAGCCATCTATTTTAATGAATATCACCGAATGACATGAATTTGATGTGTTATTTATGCACTCTCTTTTGATGTAAGCTCCTTAGCAATCAATTATATTGACTGGACCTGCCTTCTAGTGGAACAAGAGAAAATGTGTCTATGTTCGCTGTAAACACGTTAATATTAGTACAATGTTATAATGCATCAGCTTCCATTTACTAGAAGTTGCAGGTCAGAGATACAATATATGTTTCATATCTAAAGGGATCAAATTCAGCTTTGATCACTTTGTCATCAGAGCTGGGAAAACCTCTGCCCAAAATTCTAGAAGGCCACCTTCAGGCACCACACTGTGTTAGATATTCCTCTATAGAACACAGTTTCTTATATTCTCAGGAAAGATATAGTTCTAATCTGTCAGTTTTAATTTGTAAATCATTTTAGAATGTTATTAGAGTTTTACAAAATTACTTTTGAGATTGCACACTCAGAATGGCATTGTAGTCTAAATGTTAATAACCTGAAGTTTATATAACAATATGAAATTTACAGTTTAATTTTCAATTACCTTAAGTGTCTGGAAACACCATACTTGGACACTAGCATAAAAGTGCCAATCACTGCATGCAGCATCAACAATTCCCTTAACAATGTAAGATTCTGTTTTTTTAAACTGATTTTAATGACAAATATTTCTGCTCTCTCAAATCAGTCACTGGTATAGTTAAATAAATTAAAATTCTGTATTTAATAATCTAACATAAACATTCAAGAAGTCATTAAATTAAGATTTGTATGAAATCCTGGCCTAATTTGTTGGATTCAAATCATCTTTCAAATAATCTAATGCCC